>NC_042976.1:12381880-12574380 GCF_901001165.1 Salmo trutta | reverse complement strand
GTGTCCCCCAGCCACATCATAATTCACAGGGGCACAAATGACCTGAGGGCCCAGGAGCAACAGAGCAACGAACATCCCACCCAGACCAGCGAGACACCCTCCCAGACCTGCAAGACCCCCTCCCCAAGGACCTGCACCAAGAGAACCCACGCCAAGTTGACCTACACCCACACCACACTCCAAGCAAACCCTGGCCACACCCTATATAGGCCCCCCCATATCAGACCTATGCCCCCCATGACAGCAGGGCATATCCCCAGGCCATGAGCAGAGCAACAGGCCCAACCCCCACTATTACACCCGCCCAAGCCCCATCCTGCAACCTAAGGTATGTATCAGATGCTCAACATGCTCTGCTCACACCTACATCTACTGTGATGATTCGGGCCTAAACCACACAAAATAACACTAGACACTATGGAACACAAAGCTTTTATTGTCTCATCCTGGAATATACAAGGTCTGAGGTCATCTGCCTTTGGCCTAAAGAGCAGGAACCCATACTTCATCAAAGATATTAGAAATACAGACATTGTCATCCAACAAGAAACATGGTATAAAGGAGACGGACACACTGGTTGCCCTCTACGTTGCAGAGAGCTGGTAGTCCCATCCACAAAACTACCAGGTGTGAAACAGGGAAAAGACTCAGGGGGTATGCTAATTTGGTATAGAGCAGACCTAACCCACTCTATTAAATTAGTCAAAACAGGAACATTTTACCTCTGGCTAGAAATTAAAAAGGAAATGATCTCAACAGAGAAAAATGTGCTCATGTGTGCTACCTATATCTCCCAATAGAATCCCAGTACTTTACCGATGACAATTTCCAGGCTCAGGGACATGTACTAGCCTGTGGTGACCTAAATGCCAGAACTGGAAAAGAACCCAACACCCTCAGCACATAGGGGGACAAACAACTACCTGGAGGTGACAGCATTCCCTCCCCCATATGGCCCCCTAGACACAACTGCGACAACATAACCAACAAAAACGGGTCACAATCCTGCAGCTCTGTCGGATATGTACAGGGTATGTACATAGTCAATGGTAGGCTTTCAGGGGACTCCTATGGTAGGTACACCTATAGCTCATCTCTTGGCAGTAGTACTGTAGACTACTTTATCACTGACCTCAACCCAGAGTCTCTTAGAGCGTTCACTGTCAGTCCACTGACACCCCTATCAGATCACAGCAAAAGAGTTATGAACAGAGTTATACTCAATCATGAGGCATCAAAACCAAAGGAACTGAATAATATTAAGACATGTTATAGATGGAAGGAAGATAGTGTGGAAATCTACTAAAAAACAATTATGAAACAACAAATTCAATCCCTTCTAGACAATTTCCTGGACAAAAAGTTTCACTGTAATAGGGAAGGTATAAACTTGTATAAAGGTATACAATGTATTCATGATCAAAGTCAAATCGTAGAATCAACTATTAAAGACTACCAGAACCCACTGGATTCTCCAATTACATTGAATGAACTACAGGACAAAATACAAACCCTCCAACCCAAAAAGCCCTGTGGGGTTGATGGTAACCTAAATGAAATGATCAAATATACAAACTACAAATTCCAATTGGCAAAACTTAAACTCTTTAACATTACCCTAAACTCTGGCATCTTCCCCAATATTTGGAACCAAGGACTGATCACCCCAATCCACAACAGGGGAGACAAATTTTGACCCCAATAACTACCAGGAGATATGCGTCAACAGCAACCTTGGGAAAATACTCTGAATTATTATTAAGAGCAGACTCGTACATTTCCTCAACGCAACCCGGACATGAAGATCACATCAGTGACTCAACCCACTCAAGTGATGCTCCCCTCCTAGGGTCGGCATGGAAGAGCACCAGTAAGCCGGTGACTCAGCCCCTGTAATAGGGTTAGAGGCAGAGAATCCCAGTGGAGAGAGGGGAACCGGCCAGGCAGAGACAGCAAGGGCGGTTCGTTGCTCCAATACCTTTCTGTTCACCTTCACACTCCTGGGCCAGACTACACTCAATGATAGGACCTACTGAAGAGATGAGTCTTCAATAAAGACTTAAAGGTTGAGACCTTGTCTGCGTCTCTCACATAGATAGGCAGATCATTCCATAAAAATTGAGCTCTTT
This sequence comes from Salmo trutta, assembly GCF_901001165.1. Lineage (NCBI taxonomy): Eukaryota > Metazoa > Chordata > Actinopteri > Salmoniformes > Salmonidae > Salmo > Salmo trutta. Next base: position 12,572,250 of record NC_042976.1, on the reverse strand, counting down.
AGGAGAAAGCTCTGCCTCCAGCAGCTTGCTTTGAAATTCTAGGGACAGTAAGGAGGCCTGCGTCTTGTGACCGTAGCGTACGTATGTACAGCAGGACCAAATCGGAAAGATAGGTAGGAGCAAGCCCATGTAATGCTTTGTAGGTTAGCAGTAAAACCTTGAAATCAGCCCTTGCCTTAACAGGAAGCCAGTTTAGAGAGGATAGCACTGGAGTAATATGATCAAATTTGTTGGTTCTAGTCAAGATTCTAGCAGCCATGTTTAGCACTAACTGAAGTTTATTTAGTGCTTTATCCGGGTAGCCAGAAAGTAGAGCATTGCAGTAGTCTAACCTAGAAGTGACAAAAGCATGGATTAATTGTTCTGCATCATTTTTGGAAAAAAGTTTCTGATTTTTGCAATGTTACGTAGATGGAGAAAAGCTGTCCTTGAAACAGTCTTGATATGTTCGTCAAAAGAGAGATCAGGGTCCAGAGTAACGTCGAGGTCCTTTACAGTTTTATCTGAGACGACTGTACAACCATCAAGATGAATAGTCAGATTCAACAGAAGATCTCTTTGTTTCTTGGGACCTAGAACAAGCATCTCTGTTTTGTCCGAGTTTAAAAGTAAAACATTTGCCACCATCCAGTTCCTTATGTCTGAGACACAGGCTTCCAGGGAGGGCAATTTTGGGGCTTCACCATGTTTCATCAAAATGTACAGCTGTGTGTCTACTGTTTGCAAAGAAATGTGTATGTGCACACTGCCCACCTGCCAAATGTATGACCATATTAGAAACATTTCTCTCAGATTACACAGATCCACAAATCCAATTTTGATATACTCCCATATCTACTGGGTGAAATACCACAGTGTGCCATCACAGCAGCAATATTTATGACCTGTTGCCACAAGAAAAGGGCAACCAGTGAAGAACAGACACCATTGTAAATACAACCCATATTTATGTTTATTTACTTTCTCTTCTGTACTTTAATCATTTGCACATTTTTACAACACTGAATATATACATAATAAGACTTTTGGAGAGTAATGTTTACTGCACATTTTTATTGTTTTATTATCTACTTAACATGGTTTGGCAATGTTAACATATGTTTCCTATGCAAATAAAGCCCTTGAATTGAATTGAAATGGAGAGAGAGAGAGAGAGAGAGAGAGAGAGAGAGAGAGAGAGAGAGAGACAGAGAGAGACAGAGAGAGACAGAGAGAGACAGAGAGAGAGAGAGAGAGAGAGAGAATAATTTGTGAATCTTTCTTAGGATCCCCATTAGCTAAAGCCATAACGTTAGTTAATTTTCCTGGTGTCCAACCCAAACAATTACAAATTAATACTTTACAAACATTTAACAAGTAGACAATACAGACAATTAAAATACCTGACAGGAAACACATTTAACTTTCAGTTGATGCTTTCTATTTCCTGTACAGTCATAGGGTCCGTCACATTAGATGGGTTTTTTTTTCTTGAAGGTGGATTTACTTTTTGCCTGAGAAACACGGATTGGTAAAGAGTTCCATTCAGCTGTGGCTCTATATAAAACTAGATTTAAGGCGAATTGTCCTTGGCTTGGGTTGTCTTAGGAATAAATCCAAGATGGCGTAGCAGTCGGAATGTGTTTGTCTTGTCCAGTGTTAATTAGTCTGTAAATAGTCTGTTTTTTCGTATATATTTTAATCTCACTTTCCATCTACGAACTAAACATACTTTCCTGCAACCCGCCTCACCCAATGTGGTATGGATCTGATATTTTTTTATACCTTATAACTGGAACCTCCATCAGATGCTAGCCAGCAAACTAGCTACTAGCTACTAGTCATTGTTTGCCACTGCTAGCGGTCTTCACCTTCAGCTCGGACATTTGCCAGCTTTAGCTCGGACAATTACCTGCCAGTCTGCAGAGCGCGATATCAACCCAGAGCATATCGGACTGCTTTCTCCACCACATCACCGGATTCCTGCCGCAAGCTCTGGACCACCGGAGTGGCTACTGTTGGCTAACGCCTCTGTCCTGAAGCAAGCACCAGTTTGCCTTGAGCTAGCCTCGAGCTAGGCCCATCTCCCAGCCAGCCGACAGAGTATACCAGCTAATTCTTGAGCTACAATACCTCTTTTGCCAATTGGCCTGGACCCTTTATTTTTGGCCCCTTAGCCTCGCCGATCCATCACGACTGGTCTGCTGACTTAATCGTCCGGTGTGGTTCAACAGGCTTTTCCGTTGCGATGTCGCCAAAGACCCATCTGCTAGCCCTGGCCAGCTAGCTTTCTGAATGCTGTGTCTCCCGCTCGCCTAGAGTAGTAGCGACTACCGAACGGCTTTCTGACTCATCTATTGCTGCTCATTTGACCCTATGATCACTCGGCTACACAGCTGATGCCTGCTGGTCTGTTCATTAACACTGTACCTCATTTTCTTTATCTGTCGGTCCCAGCCTTGAACTCAGGTCTTGTGTGTACCTAACTGACCCTCTCTGCCCAATCATCGCCATTTACCTGTTGTTGTCTTAGCTCTTCCGACCAACACCCATGATTGCTTTATGCCTATCTCTAATGTCAATTTGCCTTGTCTACTGCTGTTTCGATTAGCTATTATGGCTTTATTTCACTGTAGAGCCCCCAGTCCTGCTCAACATGCCTTAGATAGCTCTTTTGTCCCACCCACCAAGCATGCGGAGACCTCACCTGCCTTAACTGGTGCCCCCTGAGACGCAACCTCTCTAATCTTCACTCAATGCCTAGGTTTACCTCCACTGTACTCACATCCTACCATACCCTTGTCTGTACATTATGCCCTGAATGTATTCTACCACGCCCAGAAATCTGATCCTTTAATTCTCTGTTCCCAACTGTTACGGATACAAGTGTGCATCCTGTGTTTCTTTTCTCGTTGGGAAATGACTAAACCGTTGGGAGATGTTGTTTGCATTTGTAGCTGATACGGTCTCTTGTGTGCCCTGTTCCTGAGTGTTATGTGACTGACCATTGGTTGGTTTTGGTTTTGTCATGTTCTAACTTTCTAATACATAGGACAACTCTTTGTTCAAAAAGGATGCCGGTGGGCGGAGTTGGGAGGGTCGTCAGCTAAATGGGAAGCACCTGGGCTCGGGTGTGTCCCAGGATAAAGAGGCCTCTTCCCCAGTCATTGGGAGACTCTCTCCATGCAGACACCTTGTTTTTGGTTGTGCTAGTTATGGTATATAATAAATATATATTTTTGATACTCCTTGTCTCCATGTTGTCTCCCTTTTGTTGCGAACTCTGAGCCGGTTCGTAACACCAACGCACTAGACTACCAGTTCTTACAGCCTTTAGCCATACCCTTATCCTACTCTTCCTCTGGTGATGTAGAGGTTAACACAGGCCCTGTAGCCCCCAGTTCTACACCTATTCCCGAGTCGCTCTCATTTGTTGACTTCTGTGACCGTAAAAGCCTTGGTTTCATGCTGGCCGCTTGTTATAGAACCCCCAGAGCATACCGGACCTAACATCAGAAGCCTCCTCCCTAAGTTTGTTTTATTCACTGCTTTAGCACACTCCGCCAACCCTGATGTCCTAGCCTTATCTGAATCCTGGCTTAGGAACGCCACAAAAATTCTAAAATCTCCATCCCCAGCTATAACATTTTCCTTCAAGATAGAACTGCCAAAGGGGGCAGAGTTGCAATCTACTACAGAGATAGCCTGCAGAGTTCTGTCATACTATCCAGGTCTGTGCCCAAACAGTTCGAGCTTCTACTTTTAAAAATCCACCTTTCCAGAAATAAGTCTCTCACTGTTGCCGCTTGTTATAGACCCCCCAGAGCATACCAGACCTTTTTTTCTCTCCATATCCCAGGATTCCTACTGCAAACTCTGAACCTTTTCATCTGGATCATCACAGCTAGCTAACCGCAACCCAGGTTGAATAGTCCTGGCTAATGTTTCCATCCCGGAGCTAGCACCAACTAGCCTGGAGCTAGCCCATGCTAGACCCATCTCCCGGCTAGGGCTGCTGGGCTACTCCTGAAACCCACTCCTCGGCTACAATATCCGGACCCCTTCTACTGCCGGTATGGGGCACGGAACCCCGCTGATCCTTCACGACTGGAATACCAACATAATCTGCCCGAGGATCCCAACAGGCCCCTCAGGCGCGATGTCCCCTGAAGGCCCATTCTGCTAACCGTGGCCTGCTAGCTATCTAGAGCATATTGGACTGTTAGCTGATCCATCGGCCAGCTTCTTGGACCACAATACCCATTTTGCCAATTGGACTTGGACCCCTCTGCTACTTGGAACCCTACTAATTCCACGACTGGTCTATCGACGTCACCGCACGAGGAGGTCAAAAACAAACTTTCCCCCATCGCCACGTCCATCTAAGGCCCTTATGCTAGCTTGCTAGTCCCAGCCTGCTACCTGCTAGCTTGCTACCCCCGGCCTGCTAACTGTCTGAATCGCCGTGTCCACAGCCAACCAAACCACTCACTGGACCCATACGATCACTTGGCTACGCATGCCTCTCCCTAATATCAATATGCCTTGTCCATTACTGTCTTGGTTAGTGATTACTGTCTTATTTCACCGTAGAGCCTCTAGCCCTGCTCAATATGCCTTAACCAACCATGCTGTTCCACCTCCCACATATGCGATGACATCACCTGGTTTAAACGTCTCTAAAAACTATATCTCTCTCATCATTACTCAATGCCTAGGTTTACCTCCAATGTACTCTCTCCCTACCATACCTTTGTCTGTACATTATGCCTTGAATCTATGCTATGGTGCCCAGAAACCTGCTCCCTTTACTCTCTGTTCCGAACGTGCTAGACGGCCAGTTCTTATAGCCTTCAGCCGTACCCTTATCCTACTTCTCCTCTGTTCCTCTGGTGATGTAGAGGTTAATCCAGGACCTGCAGTGCCTAGCTCCACTCCTACTCCCCAGGTGCTCTCATTTGTTGACTTCTGTAACCGTAAAAGCCTTGGTTTCATGCATGTTAACATTAGAAGCCTACTCCCTTAGTTTGCTTTATTCACTGTTTTAGCACATTCTGCCAACCCGGATGTCTTAGCCGTGTCTGAATCCTGGCTTAGGAAAACCACCAAAAACCCTGAAATTTCCATCCCTAACTATAACATTTTCTGCCAAAATAGAACTGCCAAACAGGGTGGTGTTGCAATCTACTGCAGAGATAGCCTCCAGAGTTCTATCTTACTATCCAGGTCTGTACCAAAACAATTCGACCTTCTACTTCTAAAAATTCACCTTTCCAGAAACAAGTCTCTCACCGTTGCCGCTTGCTATAGACCACCCTCTGCCCCAGCTGTGCCCTGGACACCATATGTTAATTGATTGCCCTCCATCAATCTTCAGAGTTCGTACTGTTAGGTGACCTAAACTAAGATATGCTCATCACCCTGGCCATCCCACAATCTAAGCTAGATGCCCTCAATCTCATACAAATGATCAAGGAACCTACCAGACACAACCCTAAATCCGTAAACATGGGCACCCTCACAGATATCATCCTGACCAATTTGCCCTCTGCTGTCTTCAACCAGGATCTCAGCGATCACTGCCTCATTGCCTGCGTCCGTAATGGGTCCACGGTCAAACGACCACCCCATATCACTGTCAAACACTCCCTAAAATCCTCCCGCGAGCAGGCCTTTCTAATCAACCTGGCCCGGGCATCCTGGAAGGATATTGACCTCATCCCGTCAGTAGAGGATGACTGGTTGTTCTTTAACTTCTCTAGGGTAGGGGGCAGTATTTTCACGGCCGGATGAAAAACGTACCCAAATGAAACGGCCTACTACTCGGGCCCAGGGACTAGAATGTGCATATTAGTAGTAGATTTGGATAGAAAACACTCTGACGTTTCTAAAACTGTATGAATGATGTCTGTGAGTATAACAGAACTCATATGGCAGGCAAAAACCTGAGAAAAATCTAACCAGGAAGTGAGAATTCTGCTGCTTGTAGTCCTTTCAAGTCATTGCCAATCGAACACACAGTGAGTTAGGGTTCATTTTGCACTTCCTAGGGCTTCCACTAGATGTCAACAGTCTTTAGAAAATTGTTTGAGGCTTCTAGAATGAACAGAGAGCGAACAAGATGGTGGGGAAATTGTTGACCCAGGGAAGGACATCAGTTCATTGGCGCGCATTGACGTGAGAGTTAGCTGTGTTCCAAAATGTTTTTCAAGACACTGGAATCGTCCGGTTGGAGTATTACTGAAGTTTCACGTTATAAAGGCCCTAAAGATTGATGCTTTACAACGTTTGACATGTTTGAACGAACGTAAATATAACTTTTTTTTACTTTTTGTCGTGACATTTTCCGTGCGCTTCCTACACTTGGAGTAGCTTACTGAACACACTAACAACAAGGAGCTATTTGGACATAAATTAAATTATCGAACAAAGCAACATTTATTGTGGACCTGGGATTCCTGGAAGTGCCTTCTGATGAAGATCATCAAAGGTAAGTGAATATTTCTAATGCTATTTTATATTTTAGATGACTCCAAAATGGCGGGTATCTGTATTGCCTAGTGTATTTTTCTGAGCGCAGTACTCAGATTATTGCAAAGTTTGCTTATCTCTTGAAGCTTTTTTGAAATCTGTCACAGCGTTAGCATAAAGGAGATGTTCATCTATAATTCTTTGATTGACAGTTTAATATTTTATCAATGTTTATGACGAGTATTTTTGTAAATTGTTGTGCTGATTCACCGGATGTATTGGAGGCAAAATATTTTCTGAACGTCATGCGCCAATGTAAAATGGGGTTTATGGATATAAATATGAACGTGATCGAACAAAAAATGCATGTATTGTGTAACATGATGTCCTAGGAGTGTCATCTGATGAAGATCGTCAAAGGTTAGTGCTTCATTTACCTGTGTTTTGGGTATTTGTGATGCATCTAGTTGCCTGGAAAATGGCTGAGTGGTTATTTGTGTCTATGTACTCTCCCAACCTAATCTAATGTTTTGCTTTCGATGTAAAGCCTTTTTGAAATCGGACAACGTGGTTCGATTCATGAGAAGTGTATCTATAAAATGGTGTAAAACAGTCCTGTTTGATAACTTTGAACTATGACATTTTGTGGTTTTGAATTTGGCGCTCTGATTTTTCACTGGCTGTTGAATAGTGTGAACCGTGGGTGGGACGATAGCGTCCCACCTGCACGAGAGAGGTTAAAAGTGCTTCCTCACCATTTTAAATAAGCCTGCCCCATTCAAAGAATGTAGAACTAAGAACAGATATAGCCCTTGGTTCACTCCAGACTTGACTACCCTTGACCAGTGCAAAAACATCCTGTGGCGTACTGCATTAGCATCGAATAGCACCCGCGATATGCAACTTTTCAGGGAAGTCGGGAACCAGTATACACAGTCAGTGAGGAAAGCAAAGGGTAGCTTTTCAAACAGAAATTTGCATCCTGTAGCACTAATTGCAAAAAGTTTTGGGACACTGCAAAGTCCATGGAGAATAAGAGCACCTAACCCAGCTGCCCACTGCACTGAGGCTAGGAAACATTGTCACCACCAATAAAAATGTAATCTAGAATCGGCTTCCTATTTCGCAACAAAGCCTCCTTCACTCATGCTGCCAAACATACCCTCGTAAAACTGACAATCCTACTGTTCCTTGACTTCGCCAATATCATTTACAAAATAGCCACCAACACTCAACTCAGCAAATTGGATGTAGTCTATCACAGTGCCATCCGTTTTGTCACTAAAGCCATATACTGCCACCACTGCGACCTGTATGCTCTCGTTGGCTGGCTCTCGCTACATATTCGTCGCCAAACCCACTGGCTCCAGGTCATCTATAAGTCTTTGCTAGGTAAAGCCCCGCCTTATCTCAGCTCACTGGTCACCATAGCAACACCCACCCGTAGCACGCGCTCCAGCAGGTATATTTTACTAGTCATCCCCAAAGCCAACACCTCATTTGGACGCCTTTCCTTCCAGTTCTCTGCTGCCATTGACTGGAACAAATTGCAAATGTCACTGAAGCTGGAGACTTATATCTCCCTCACTAACTATAAGCATCACCTGTCAAAGCAGCTTACCGATCACTGCACCTGTACACAGCCCATCTGTAAATAGCCCACTCAACTACCTCATCCCCATATTGTTATTTTTTTGTTCTTTTGTACCCCAGTATCTCTACTTGCACATCATCATCTGCACATCTATCACTTCAGTGTTAATTGCTAAATTGTAATTCTTTCACCACTATGGCCTATTTATTGCCTTACCTCCTTAATCTTACTATATTTGCACTACCTATTGTGTTATTGACTGTACGTTTGTTTATCCTATGTGTAACTCTGTGTTGTTGTTTGTGTCGCACTGCTTTGCTTTGTCTTGGCCAGGTCGCAGTTCTAAATGAGAACTTGTTCTCAACTGGTCTTCCTGGTTAAATAAAGGTGAAATAAAAATGAAATTAAAATAAAGATGCCCTGAGAGAGAGAGAGAGAGAGAGAGAGAGAGAGAGAGAATGAATGTTAGTCAGTGCTGCATTAGACTGCATATTCACAGTGGAGGTCATTTTCATGATGAGTGTCTGTGTGCATGCAAAATACTAGCAGTTTTACTTGCCGTTTTGATGAAGCAGTGTGGACATAATGACAATGTGTGTACTGTAACAGTGTATCAGTAATGACGAGGGAAGCAGGACCACTCAGAAATCTCGCAGTGCAACCTTGTTTCAGCATCCACATGACATCTCATCCCATTCATATTATTGTCTCTGTTCATGATCACGATTTTACAGCACTGAAATACTGTATGGAGAACTGAGGGCTTAGTGGGCATCCCAAATGGCACTGTATTCCTTATATAGTGCACTACTTTTGACCAGAGCCCTATGGGTTGTGGTGAAAAGTAGTGCACTATATAGGAAACAGGGTGCCATGTGGGTGTTAGCGCAACCCTTCCTCCCTCTCTCCTACATGACATGCAGGACTATGAGCTGTAGCATCCAGACATGTGGGTGTCAGCGCTACCCTTCCTCCCTCTCTCCTACATGACATGCAGGACTATGAGCTGTAGCATCCAGACATGTGGGTGTTAGCGCTACCCTTCCTCCCTCTCTCCTACATGACATGCAGGACTATGAGCTGTAGCATCCAGACATGTGGGTGTTAGCGCTACCCTTCCTCCCTCTCTCCTACATGACATGCAGGACTATGAGCTGTAGCATCCAGACATGTGGGTGTTAGCGCTACCCTTCCTCCCTCTCTCCTACATGACATGCAGGACTATGAGCTGTAGCATCCAGACATGTGGGTGTTAGCGCTACCCTTCCTCCCTCTCTCCTACATGACATGCAGGACTATGAGCTGTAGCATCCAGACATGTGGGTGTTAGCGCTACCCTTCCTCCCTCTCTCCTACATGACATGCAGGACTATGAGCTGTAGCATCCAGACATGTGGGTGTTAGCGCTACCCTTCCTCCCTCTCTCCTACATGACATGCAGGACTATGAGCTGTAGCATCCAGACATGTGATGGGGATAGTTCAACCTCTCCAAAAACCACAGCAAACTCTATGAAATCAATATCCAATTAGACACACACATGCACGCACACACATACACACACACTTCAACCCCCCCCCACACACACACACACACACTTCAACCCCCCCCTCCCACACACACACACACACTACAACCCCCCCCCTCCCACACACACACACACACACACTTCGACCCCCCCCCACACACACATACACTTCGACCCCCCCCCACACACACATACACACACACACTTCGACCCCCCCCACACACACACACACACACTTCGACCCCCCCCCCACACACACATACACACACACACTTCAACCCCCCCCACACACACACATACACACACTTCAACCCCCCCCCACACACACACACATACACACACTTCAACCCCCCCCTCCCACACACACACACACTTCGACCCCCCCCCCCCTCCCACACACACAAACACTTCGATCCAGCTTCAGACTGTCTGTCAGTCTGCTGACCACGTTCCCGTTGGCTACCCTCCTCCCCCCTGCTGTGTCTTTAAAGACAGTGGGGTGAAAAGTGGGGGAGGAGAGTAAGGGGGAAGGGGTGAATGGTGAAGCGGTGGGGGGCAGTGATGGGGAGGGGTGGATTGTGGAGGGGTGAGGGAGGGAGGGAGTTAGAGGAGTCCTGGTTGTGAGGGGTAAGGAGGAGGGGAAGGTAGTAGGCAGGAATGAGTGAGGAGTCCTGGCGGGCTCTGCCCCTCATTTAGATTCCCAGCGGGGGAGCAGTGGGTGCGACGGCCTGGCCGGGCAGAATATGGCTGGGTCAGCAGATACACCCTGCTACTACAGCTAGAGTATAGAGATGCTCCCCATAGAGAGAACACCATGCATCATGCCCAGCAACAGACCCCATCCTAACCCTCCTCCCAACCCCCACAACCTCCACCAGCCCATAGCCCACCAGCTAGACCTCTTCCCAACCCCCCACCACCTCTACCAGCACCAGTCGATAGCCCACCATCTAGACCCCCTTCTACTCCCTTCCTCCTAACCTCCACCACCCGCACCAATCCCAGCTAGACCCCCTACTATTCCCCCTGCTCCTTCACCTCCAGCTCTATCTCCACTACCACTACCCCTATCCCAACCCCCCAACCCCCCTACCCCCTCCAAACCTCCCATCTCTACTGAACCCACCAATCCCAATTCACCACCCTCCAGTCAGCGCCCACAGCTGGCTACTTCACCCTGTGCTTACCGAAACCACACGGCCTCCTACAGGCAAGGAAACGTACAGCACTAGTCACCCCATTGACCCTGTGTACCAGTCTGAGTGACTGGCAGCTTTGATAAACTCTTAGAAAAAAGGTGCTATCTAGAACCTAAAAGTGTTCTTCGGCGGTCCCCATAGGATAAACCTTTAAAGAACTTTTGAATTTTTGGTTCAAGGTAGAACTCTTTTGGTTTCAGATAGAACCCTTTTGAGTTCCATGTAAAACCATTTCCAATGAGGGTTCAACATTTTACATTTACATTTAAGTCATTTAGCAGACGCTCTTATCCAGAGCGACTTACAAATTGGTGCATTCACCTTATGATATCCAGTGGAACAACCACTTTACAATAGTGCATCTAAATCCTTTAAAGGGGGGGGGGGTTAGAAGGATTACTTTATCCTATCCCAGGTATTCCTTAAAGAGGTGGGGTTTCAGGTGTCTCCGGAAGGTGGTGATTGACTCCGCTGTCCTGGCGTCGTGAGGGAGCTTGTTCCACCATAGGGGTGCCAGAGCAGCGAACAGTTTTGACTGGGCTGAGCGGGAACTGTGCTTCCTCAGAGGTAGGGAGGCGAGCAGGCCAGAGGTGGATGAACGCAGTGCCCTTGTTTGGGTGTAGGGCCTGATCAGAGCCTGAAGGTACGGAGGTGCCATTCCCCTCACAGCTCCGTAGGCAAGCACCATGGTCTTGTAGCAGATGCGAGCTTCAACTGGAAGCCAGTGGAGAGAGCGGAGGAGCAGGGTGACGTGAGAGAACTTGGGAAGGTTGAACACCAGACGGGCTGCGGCGTTCTGGGTGAGTTGTAGGGGTTTAATGGCACAGGCAGGGAGCCCAGCCAACAGCGAGTTGCAGTAATCCAGACGGGAGATGACAAGTGCCTGGATTAGGACCTGCGCCGCTTCCTGTGTGAGGCAGGATCGTACTCTGCGAATGTTGTAGAGCATGAACCTACAGGATCGGGTCACCGCCTTGATGTTAGTGGAGAACGACAGGGTGTTGCCAGGGTCACGCCAAGGTTCTTAGCACTCTGGGAGGAGGACACAATGGAGTTGTCAACCGTGATGGCGAGATCATGGAACGGGCAGTCCTTCCCTAGGAGGAAGAGCAGCTCCGTCTTGCCGAGGTTCAGCTTGAGGTGGTGATCCGTCATCCACACTGATATGTCTGCCAGACATGCAGAGATGCGATTCGCCACCTGGCTGTCAGAAGGGGGAAAGGAGAAGATGAATTGTGTGTCGTCTGCATAGCAATGATAGGAGAGACCATGTGAGGATATGACAGAGCCAAGTGACTTGGTGTATAGCGAGAATAGGAGAGGGCCTAGAACAGAGCCCTGGGGGACACCAGTGGTGAGAGCACATGGTACGGAGACAGATTCTCGCCACGCCACCTGGTAGGAGCGACCTGTCAGGTAGGACGCAATCCAAGCGTGGGCCGCGCCGGAGATGCCCAACTCGGAGAGGGTGGAGAGGAGGATCTGATGGTTCACAGTATCAAAGGCAGCAGATAGGTCTAGAAGGATGAGAGCAGAGGAGAGAGAGTTAGCTTTAGCAGTGCGGAGAGCCTCCGTGACACAGAGAAGAGCAGTCTCAGTTGAATGCCCAGTCTTGAAACCTGACTGATTTGGATCAAGAAGATCATTCTGAGAGAGATAGCAGGAGAGCTGGCCAAGGACGGCACGTTCAAGAGTTTTGGAGAGAAAAGAAAGAAGGGATACTGGTCTGTAGTTGTTGACATCGGAGGGATCGAGTGTAGGTTTTTTCAGAAGGGGTGCAACTCTCGCTCTCTTGAAGACGGAAGGGACGTAGCCAGCGGTCAAGGATTAGTTGATGAGCGAGGTGAGGTAAGGGAGAAGGTCTCCGGAAATGGTCTGGAGAAGAGAGGAGGGGATAGGGTCAAGCGGGCAGGTTGTTGGGCGGCCGGCCGTCACAAGACGCGAGATTTCATCTGGAGAGAGATGGGAGAAAGAGGTAAAAGCATAGGGTAGGGCAGTGTGAGCAGGACCAGCGGTGTCGTTTGACTTAGCAAACGAGGATCGGATGTCGTCGACCTTCTTTTCAAAATGGTTGACGAAGTCATCCGCAGAGAGGGAGGAGGGGGGGGGGGGGGGGAGGAGGATTCAGGAGGGAGGAACCCAAAAGAGTTTTAACTGGAACCAAAAAGGGTTCTCCTATGGGGACAGCCGAGTTTAAAACAGGCCAGGTCAGTCTTTTTGTTCCTGTCTGTTTGATTAGCGCCAGAATCTGTGGCTGTGTTTGAAATGGAATCTTATAAACTATAAAGGGCACTATTCTGGTCAAAACTAGTACACTATATAGGGAATAGGGTACCATTCAGGCCTCTGTGTGTATTGAATCCTGTTCACCTGTGTTGACAGCAGAGGCGTATGTATTGGCAGAGGGTTGTTGTATGGATTGAGTACATGGTGAATGTGTCTGGCGCATGCAGGTACATTGGGGAGATAGAGTATGTCTATACTTTGTGTCTGTGTGTTAGTGTCTAGCAGTACAGTATCTGTCTGGGCTCAGAGGAGATTAAAATAGACCAAGGCTGTGTGGGAGAAGGAGGAATCGATTCTCCTCCAGAAAGAAGCCATGCAGTGCTCTCCTCCCTCTCCTCCCTCTCCCTCCTCCCTCCTCCCTCTCCTCCCTCTCCTCCCTCTCCATTCTCACTCTCCTCCTTTCCAGGCCTCACCTGGGCTGCAGTCCTACCACCCCAGCCCACTCAGCCCTGGTCACGACCACCCAGCAGGAGGGGTGTGCAGAGAGGGGAGGAGAGAGGAGGATGGTGGGATGAATGGATGGAGGGAGAAGGGAGGGAGAGGAAGGGTGGCCTACAGGGAGGAGGTGAGGGCCCTCGGAGTGTGGTGTCAGGAAAATAACCTCACACTCAACGTCAACAAATAAAAGAAGATGATCGTGGACTTCAGGAAACAGCAAAGGGAGCACCCCCTATCCACATCGACGGGACAGTAGTGGAGAAGGTGGAACGTTTTAAGTTCCTCGGCATATACATCACAGACAAACTGAAATGGTCCACCCACACAGACAGTGTGGTGAAAAAGGCGCAACAGCGCCTCTTCAACCTCAGGAGGCTGAAGAAATATGGCTTGTCACACAAAACCCTGACAAACTTTTACAGATGCACAATCGAGAGCATCCTGTCGGGCTGTATCACCACCTGGTACGGCAACTGCTTCGCCCACAACCGTAAGGCTCTCCAGAGGGTAGTGAGGTCTGCACAACACATCACCGGGGGCATCAAAGCTGGGACCGAGAGACTGAAAAACAGCTTCCATCTCAAGGCCATCAGACTGTTAAACAGCCATCACTAACATTGAGTGGCTGCTGCCAACATACTGACTCAAATGTCTAGCCACTTTAATAATTAAAAATTGGATGTAATAAATGTATCACTAGTCACTTTAAACAATGCCACTTTATATAATGTTTACATACCCTACATTACTCATCTCACATGTATATACTGTACTCTATACCATCTACTGCATCTTGCCTATGCCGCACGGCCATCGCTCATCCATATATTTATATGTACATATTCTTATTCATTCCTTAACACCTGTGTGTATAAGGTAGTTGTTGTGAAATTGTTAGATTACTTGTTAGATATTACTGCTCGGTCGGAACTAGAAGCACAAGCATTTCGCTACACTCACATTAACATCTGCTAACCATGTGTATGTGACCAATACAATTTGATTTGATTTGAGGGGTGGAGGGAGGAGAGTGGACACAGGAGGGGGATGGCAGAGGGAGGTGAGGGTGGAGGGATGGAGGAAGGTAGACGGAGGGACTAGGTGGACGGAGGAGAGAGTCAGAGATGGTACTAAGGCCTGGGAGCTGAGTCATGCTGATGGATCATTGATTATCTGTTTCCGATGCTGCTACAGCCAGTGGATAGGGAGATCAACAACCAGAGAAGGAAGGAAGGCCTATCTCACCTCCAAGAATCAGACAGGAATCACTGACCCCTCCATTTCCCTGTCACCCTGCTGTCACCCTGTTAGCCTGTCCAATGGCACTAGCTCTGACATGGTTCAATGGACGACTCATTTCTTCAAAACACTAATACTGACTTAGACTAAATCAGCCTTTCCTGCTATATCGACCTGTTAGCTGTACACCAGCAACACCAGATAACCAACAGTGGCATAAACAGCGTGGCCTCATCAAAATGCTAAATGCTAATTCATTACTAATGTGCAGTATGGTGTGAGGAGTGCTTTTCAGCCAGTGAGTAGAGAGTGATTATTTTTTGGCTTGGTCCAGGCTCCTCCAGGAAAAAAAGAATCACTCTCTACTCACTTAGTGCACTAGTGAACTATGTAAGGAAAAGGGTTCCATTTGGGAAGTATCTGTAATGTATTGTGGCCGTGGGGTGGAGGTGGGCTGCAGTTTGAGTGTCTGCATTCACAGCAGATAGCAGAGTGTCTGAGGTCACAGCAGATAGCAGAGTGTCTGAGGTCACAGCAGATAGCAGAGTGTCTGAGGTCACAGCAGATAGCAGAGTGTCTGAAGTCACAGCAGATAGTGAAAATAGAAGGTAGCGCTGTAGATTCACGGCTCCAGGGCTTCGTTTACCTCTCACAGGAGTGTGCATGTGTGTGCGTGTATCTTTTACCTCCGTTCACATCTCCCTCTGTGTGGAATTGGCTTTTCTCCCCAACCACTCCAGTTCCCTCTTGCCGTCCTCGGGCAAGCATGCCCCGTGTGATTGGATACCCTTAATCGTGCCGTCCCTAAATTGCTTTCGGGAAGTAGGGAGCGCTCCTAAGATCTCTTTCTCTGTATGCCCCCAGGGAAGCCGAGATACGGGACAAGTTTTTTTGGGGGGGGGAGGGTGACTACTCAACAAGCCTGTACTAGGAGAGAGAGAGAGAGAGATACTTAATAAACTGGAGGCAAAATTTCACCCCAATAACTACCGTGGAATATGCGTCAACAGCAACCTTGGGAAAATCATCTGCATTATCATTAACAGCAGAATCGTACATTTACTCAATGAATAACAATTTACTAAGCAAATGTCTAATTGGCTTTTTACCAAATTACTGTTCAACAGACCATGTATCCATCCTGCACACCCTAATTGACAAACAAACAAACCAAAGGCAAAGTCTTCTCATGCTTTGTTGATTTCAAAAAAGCTTTAGACTCAATTTGGCATGCGGGTCTGCTATAGAAATTGTTGGAAAGTGGTGGGGGAAAAACATCTGACATTATAAAATCCATGTACACAAACAACAAGTGTGCAGTTAAAAGTGGAAAAAAAAAACATTTCTTCCCACAGGGCCGTGGGGTAAGACAGGGATGCAGCTTGAGCCTCACCCTCTTCAACATACATATCAAAGAATTGTCGAGGGTACTAGAACAGTCTGCAGCACCCGGCCTCACCCTACTAGAATCTGAAGTCAAATGTCTACTGTTTGCTGAAGAACTGGTGCTTCTGTCCCCAAAGAAGGAGAGCCTACAACAGCACCGAGATCTTCTGCACAGATTCTGTCAGACCTGGGCCCTGACAGTAAATCTCAGTAAGACAAAAAGAATGGTGTTCCAAGGACCACAAATACAAATTCCATCTAGACACCGTAGCCCTAGAGCACACAAACTATACGTACCTGGCCTAAACATCAGCGTCACAGGTGACTTCCACAAAGCTGCGATCTGAGAAACAAAACAAGGGCCATCTATGCCATCAAAAGGAACATAAAATTCGACATACCGATTATGATCTGGCAAAAAATACTTGAATCAGTTATAGAACCCATTGCCCTTTATGGTTGTGAGGTCTGGGGTCCGCTCACCAACCAAGAATTCACAAAATGAGACAAACACCAAATTCAGACTCTGCACGCAGAATTCTGCAAAAATATCCTCCGTGTACAACGTAGAACACCAAATAATGCATGCTGTCACAGTTGTCTTCATGAATGGACCAAGGCGCAGCAGGTATGTGAATACTCATGGTTATTTATTACCAAAAAAAGGCGTAGAGCATCCACTTGAAAAACCCAATGACGGTGACAACAGTAGCAGTTTTACAGGCTATACACGCAGTGTAAAAACAACCACCCACAACCCCAAAGACAAACACACACACCTATATAGGACTTCCAATCAAAGGCAACTATACACACCTGCCTTCAATTGGAAGTCCCAATCATCCACAAACATTCACAACACAAACATGCCACGTCCTGACCCCAAAACTAAAACACTAGCTCCATCTGCTGGTCAGGACGTGACACATGCAGAGCAGAATTAGGCGGATACCCGCTAACTATCAAAATCCAGAAAAGAGACGTTAAATTCTATAACCACCTAAAAGGGAGCGATTCCCAAATCTTCTATAACAAAGCCATCACCTACAGAGAGATGAAGCTGGAGAAGAGTCTCCTGAGCAAGCTGGTCCTGGGGCTCTGTTCACAAACACAAACAGACCCCGCAGAGCCCCAGGACAGCAACACAATTAGACCCAACCAAATCATGAGAAAACAAAAAGATAGTTTCTTGACACATCAGAAAGAATGAACAAAAAACTGGTCAAACTAGAATGCTATTTGGCTCTAAACAGAGAGTACACAGTGGCAGAATACCTGACCACTGTGACTGACCCAAACTTAAGGAAAGCTTTGACTATGTATAGATTCAGTGCGCATAGCCTTTCTATTGAAAGAGGCCACCATAGGCAGAACTGGCTCTCAAGAGAAGACAGGCTATGTGCACACTGCCCACAAAATGAGGTGGAAACTGAGATGCACTTCTTAACCTCCAGCCAAATGTATGACAATATTAGAGACACATATTTCCCTCAGATTAAACAGACCCACAAAACAAATCCAATTTTTATAAACTCCCATATCTACTGGGTGAAATACCCCAGTGTGCCATCACAGCAGCAAGATGTGTGACCTGTTGCCACAAGAAAAGGGCAACCAATGAAGAACAAACAATATTGTAAATACAACCCATATATATATATGTTTATTTATTTCCCCTTTTGTACTTTAACTATTTGCACATCGTTACAACATTGTATGTAGCCATATTATGACCTTTGAAATGTCTCTATTCCTTTAGAACATTTTTTATTGTTTGTTCACTTTTGTTTATGATCTATTTCACTTGCTTTGGCAATGTAAACATATGTTTCCCATGTAAATAAAGCCCCTTGAATTGAAATGAATTGAGAGAGAGGGAGCAAGAGAGAGAGAGGGAGAGAGAGAGACAAAACTCACAGACATATTGTAAAGTGTCTCTTAGAGAGCTTATAGCTGGTCACAATTCTAAATTCTAGATAACTTGTCTCACTGATCGTAGAACGTCAGGACTGAGTGAAGATTCAACATTTGGTGGATGACAAGAAGTGTTGAGAAAGAGCAGGGGGCTCAATCAAATTGCACAGCTTATAATTATGGGTGTTATGAAGAATGGTTGGGTCTACTACTGTGTTGTGGTGGAGCTGGGTGAGAGGGAACGGTACTTGTGTGTGTGTGTGTGTGTCTCTGTGTGTGTGTGTCTCTGTGTGTGTGTGTGTGTGTGTGTGTGTGTGTGTCTCTGTGTGTGTGTGTCTCTGTCTGTGTGTGTGTGTGTGTGTGTGTGTGTGTGTGTGTGTGTGTGTGTGTGTGTGTGTGTGTGTGTGTGTGTGTGTGTGTGTGTGTGTGTGTGCCTTGTCTTTTTTGGTAACATGGTTTCTCTTGACCCCCGGAGGGCGAAACGGAAATGGTTTCTGTTACGGAGCGAGGTTTGTCTCTCTCTCCCTCTCTCTTTCTCTCTGTCAGACAGCTCAGGGCTCTCTCTCATTCTCTCTCTTTCTCTCTCTCTCTCTCTGTAAGACAGCCCCTGGCTCACTCTCTCTCTCTATCTCTCTTTCGGACAGCCTCAGGCTCTCTCTCTCTCTCTCTCTCTCTCTCTCTCTCTATCTCTCTCTCTCTCTCTCTCTCTCTCTCTCTCTCTCTCTCTCTGCCGGACAGCCCCAGGCTCTCTCTCTCTGTCTCTCTCTTTGCTTCTCTCTATCTCACTCTCTCTCGTGTTCCATTCATCTCCTTCCGCTCTATGAGGAGGAGGAGGGATATGGAGAAAGAAGGAGAGAGGAGGGAGAGGGGGAAAGGAAGAGGGAGAGAGAGAAAGACAGCTTAGTGTTTTTAGCATTTACGCGTCTTTTGTGGAAGGGTTCATGGTTGATTTCAGAAACAAAATACTTTTTTTCCTGGGAATCAAATGATACTGCAACTCCAGTCTGCACTGCTGTCCTTATTGGGATATTTTAACCAAGTAAGTTGACTCATTTACAGCAACAACCTGGGGAATAGTTAGAGGAAAGAGGAATGAGCCAATTGGAAACTGAGGATGATTAAGTGGCCATTGTGTTATGAGGGCCAAATGGGAATTTAGCTAGGGTTAACATCCCTACTCTTACAATATAATGTCTCATCCAAAAGACAGCACCCTACACAGGGCAATGTCCCCAATCACTGTCCTGGAGCAATGGGACAGCTTATTTTTTTGACCAGAGGAAAGAGTGCCTCCTACTGGCCCTCCAACATCACTTCCAGCACCATCTGGTCTTCCATCCAGGACCAACCAGGACCAACCCTGCTTGGCTTCAGAGGCAAGTCAGGAGTGGGTTGCAGGGTGGTATGCTGCTGGCCCTCCAACATCACTTCCAGCACCATCTGGTCTTCCATCCAGGACCAACCCTGCTTGGCTTCAGAGGCAAGTCAGGAGTGGGTTGCAGGGTGGTATGCTGCTGGCCCTCCAACATCACTTCCAGCACCATCTGGTCTTCCATCCAGGACCAACCAGGACCAACCCTGCTTGGCTTCAGAGGCAAGTCAGCAGTGGGTTGCAGGGTGGTCTGCTGCTGGCAATATACATTTTGTTTAACTTTGGAATGAACACATTTCTAGTTTGAGTTTTCCAACTGCACATATACATTAGTGATGTTGTCATTCAAACCTGGAGGAAAAAACACAACAGTACTCGAATCACACTAAGTCACATAAAACACAACAATACTCCAATCACACTGTCACATAAAACACAACAATACTCCAATCACACTAAGTCACATAAAACACAACAATACTCCAATCACACTAAGTCACATAAAACACAACAGTACTCCAATCACACTAAGTCACATACAACACAACAATACTCCAATCACACTAAGTCACATAAAACACAACAATGCTCCAATCACACTAAGTCACATAAAACACAACAGTACTCCAATCACACTAAGTCACATAAAACACAACAGTACTCCAATCACACTAAGTCACATAAAACACAACAGTACTCCAATCACACTAAGTCACATAAAACACAACAGTACTCCAATCACACTAAGTCACCTAAAACACAACAGTACTCCAATCACACTAAGTCACATAAAACACAACAGTACTCCAATCACACTAAGTCACATAAAACACAACAGTACTCCAATCACGCTAAGTCACATAAAACACAACAATACTCCAATCACACTAAGTCACATAAAACACAACAATACTCCAATCACACTAAGTCACATAAAACACAACAGTACTCCAATCACACTAAGTCACATAAAACACAACAGTACTCCAATCACACTAAGTCACATAAAACACAACAGTACTCCAATCACACTAAGTCACATAAAACACAACAATACTCCAATCACACTAAGTCACATAAAACACAACAATACTCCAATCACACTAAGTCACATAAAACACAACAATACTCCAATCACACTAAGTCACATAAAACACAACAGTACTCCAATCACACTAAGTCACATAAAACACAACAGTACTCCAATCACACTAAGTCACATAAAACACAACAATACTCCAATCACACTAAGTCACATAAAACACAACAGTACTCCAATCACACTAAGTCACATAAAACACAACAGTACTCCAATCACACTAAGTCACATAAAACACAACAGTACTCCAATCACACTAAGTCACATAAAACACAACAATACTCCAATCACACTAAGTCACATAAAACACAACAATACTCCAATCACACTAAGTCACATAAAACACAACAATACTCCAATCACACTAAGTCACATAAAACACAACAATACTCCAATCACACTAAGTCACATAAAACACAACAATACTCCAATCACACTAAGTCACATAAAACACAACAATACTCCAATCACACTAAGTCACATAAAACACAACAGTACTCCAATGACATTAAGCCACCTACACACTAAGAAAAGGGTTCCTCAGGGGTTCTTTGGGAAGGGTGATGGTTCTATGCAGAACCATAATGACTCAAAGAACCCTTTTAGCTCTTAAATGGTTCTTTACAGTTCACAAAAGGGTTCTTTGGTCTTTTAGTGATAATTAAAATGTAGGGTCGGCGACTCATTTGAATATTTTGCGGTGTGATTTTCTCATAGTTTAGAGTGTCATTTCAGTTGATCTATTCCGTTGTGTTATGCCATTACATGTTATATATGACTATAGCCAGTGACGGTGTCTTGTGAAAGACTTACGTTTGGCCTTGTGTCTGTCATGTGTGCTCACCAGGCTGCTCGTTAGGGCGCACACCTGTCACCATCGTTACGCACACCTGCGCGTCCTCAGACTCACCTGGACTCCATCACCTCCTTGGTTACCTGCCCTATATATGTCACTCCCTTTGGTTCCTTCCCCAGGCGTCATTGTTTCTGTTTCATGTCTGTGTGCTGTTAGTGTTTCTTGTTTTGTATTACGTTACGTTTATTTTATTAAAACACTCACTCCCTGAACTTGCTTCCCGACTCCCAGCGCACACGTTACAGTGTCAATTGAGAACGGTTGACTAAGTTAGTGGTTTCAATTCTCTCATCAGCGACTCCCAGATGTTCCAGAGCTAACACCTGATTCAACTTGTCAATTAACACAATAATAACACCTGATTCAACTTGTCAATTAACACAATAACACCTGATTCAACTTGTCAATTAACACAATAATAACACCTGATTCAACTTGTCAATTAACACAATAATAACACCTGAGGAGATGTAACAACATAATATGTCTATCCAGAATATAAAAACCTGTCTGGTTATGCAAAAGTATCTATAAAGAAAATTGAGATTGAGAAAGGTTCTTTTTAGAACCCATTGTCTATTAAAGGTTCTATAAAGAACCATAAAAAAAGGTTCTATATAGCCCCAAAAAGGGTTGTAACCATAGCGGAACCTTTTTTGGTGCTATATAGAACCTTTTTTTTAATGGTTCTTTAAAGAACCTTAGGAAAGCGTTCTTTATAGCACTATACCGGTTCCATTTAGAACCTTATGAGTAGGCTTTTTTATAGAACCATAAAAAAAACGGTTCTATGTAGCACCAGAAAGAGTTCCGCTAAGGTTATAAGCCAAATAACCCTTATTTGGTTGTATATAGAACCATTTGTTTTTAGTGTGTACCAAAACCATTTACTGTCCATTACTACAAACCTTACAACCTATAGGACAATCATGGCTATTACCACTAACTGTGCAACCTTCTGTACAAGCTAATCAGTTAATAATATAGACATGCTGTACACCCTGTTCTCTGACTGACTGACTGAGTGAGGGAGGGAGGGAGAGATGTGATGGCCATGCAGTCTAATCAATGTTCCAGGACTAGCCAGCTAGACAGCCAGACGGACAGAAAGACAGATGGCCATTAGGCAACATGCTCAGGGACCTCTATCCCACGCAGGGCACATTAGCACCCGTCCAGAGGTGTGACTGAAGAGAACGGGATCAAGTTGAGGGGTCGCGTACACCAGAATCCCCCCCCCCCCAAAAAAAAGTGCATGTACGCAAGACCCTGTGCACACACATGGGCACATACACACCAAGCACATACACTCCAAACACACACACACATCAAACACACACAAACCCTAATCCCTCTTCTGAACAGGGAACAGGAGACAGTACAGTAGACAAGATTCTCTCCTCACCTCTTCCCTTACTCTTCCCCCTCTTCCTCCTCTCCTCCTCTCCCCCTCTCCTTCTCTCCTCCCCCTCTCCTCTACCCCTCCTCTTCCCCCTCTTCCTCCCCCTGTCCTCTGCCCCTCCTCTTCCCCCTCTTCCTCCTCTCCTCCTCTCCCCCTCTCTTTCTCTCCTCCCCCTCTCCTCTACCCCTCCTCTTCCCCCTCTTCCTCCCCCTCTCCTCTGCCCCTCCTCTTCCCCCTCTTCCTCCTCTCCTCCTCTCCCCCTCTCCTTCTCTCCTCCCCCTCTCCTCTACCCCTCCTCTTCCCCCTCTTCCTCCCCCTCTCCTCTGCCCCTCCTCTTCCCCCTCTTCCTCCTCTCCTCCTCTCCCCCTCTCCTTCTCTCCTCCCCCTCTCCTCTGCCCCTCCTCTTCCCTCTCTTCCTCCTCTTCTCCTCTTTCCCCCCTCTCCTTGTCTCCTCCTCCTCTACCCCTCCTCTTCCCCCTCTCCTCCTCTCCTCCCTCTCCTTCTCTCCTCCCCCTCTCCTCTACCCCTCCTCTTCCCCCGCTCCTCCTATCCTCCTCTCCTCCCCCTCTCCTCCTCTCCTCCCCCTCTTCCTCCTCTCCTCCTCCTCTCCTACTCTCCTCCCTTCTGCCTCCTCTTCTCCCCCTCTTCCTCCTCTCCTACCCCTCTCCTCTCCCCTTCTCCTCCACCTCTTCTCACCTCTCCTGTCCTCCCCCTCTTCCCCCTCTCTTCCTCTCCTCCCCCTCTTCCTCCTCTCCTCTCCTCCCCCTCTCCTCCTGAACATCTGTGGTAGCTACAGATGGTGCTGTGCTATCTCTGCAGTACAGGAAGAGACTGAGCTGAGCTATTGAGCTCTGATTAGATTACACAACAGCAGAGTCACATAGCAAGGGTATGGAAGCGTTATAGGGACACAGGGGGAGGTGTGTGTGTGTCCTTCCTTCCTTCCTTCAGGGTTATTTAGCGCTGTCTAATGCTGAATACCACAGAGAAGACATTGAATAACCCCCAGGAAGCCTTCTCAACAAACAGAGACACACATCCAACATATTACTGTCCCCTCCAACAAGAATCAAAGTGACCCTGTTCCTCAACACGTAATAGAAACACATCCTTCATTATGCCTCCTAGTCTCTTCTAGTCTATTCTATTCTATTCTCTTCTAGTCTATTCTATTTGCCTCTAGTCTATTCTAGTCTATTATATTTGCTTCTAGTCTATTATATTCTCTTCTGGTCTATTCTATTCTATTCTAGTCAATTCTATTCTAGTCTATTCTATTCTATTCTAGTCTATTCTAGTCAATTCTATTCTAGTCTATTATATTTGCTTCTAGTCTATTATATTCTCTTCTATTCTATTCTATTCTATTCTAGTCTATTATATTCTATTCTATTCTAGTCAATTATATTCTATTCTATTCTAGTCTATTATATTATATTCTATTCTATTCTAGTCTATTATATTCTATTCTATTCTAGTCTGTTCTAGTCTATTCTAGCCTATTCTAATCTACTCTATTCTCTTCTAGTCTATTATATTCAATTCTATTCTAGTCTATTCTAGTCTATTATATTCTATTCTAGTCTATTCTATTCTATTATATTCTATTCTAGTCTATTCTAGTCTATTATATTCTATTCTAGTCTATTCTATTCTATTATATTCTATTCTATTCTATTCTAGTCAATTCTATTCTATTCTAGTCAATTCTAGTCTATTCTAGTCTATTCTATTATATTCTATTCTAGTCTATTCTAGTCTATTCTAGTCTATTCTAGTCTAGTCTATTCTATTCTAGTCTAGTCTATTATATTCTATTCTAGTCTATTCTAGTCTACTCTATTATATTCTATTCTATTCTAGTCTAGTCTATTCTAGTCTATTCTAGTCTATTCTATTATATTCTATTCTAGTCTATTCTATTCTATTCTATTATATTCTATTCTATTCTATTATATTCTATTCTATTCTATTCTATTCTAGTCAATTATATTCTATTCTATTCTAGTCTATTCTAGTCTATTCTATTCTATTATATTCTAGTCTAGTCTATTCTATTCTATTCTATTCTATTCTATTCTAGTCTAGTCTATTCTAGTCTATTCTAGTCTATTCTATTATATTCTATTCTAGTCTATTCTATTCTATTATATTCTATTCTAGTCTAGTCTAGTCTATTCTAGTCTAGTCTAGTCTATTCTAGTCTAGTCTAGTCTATTCTAGTCTAGTCTAGTCTATTCTATTCTATTCTATTCTATTCTAGTCTATTCTAGTCTATTCTAGTCTATTCTATTCTAGTCTAGTCTAGTCTATTCTAGTCTAGTCTAGTCTAGTCTATTCTAGTCTATTCTATTATATTTTATTCTAGTCTATTCTAGTCTATTCTAGTCTATTCTATTCTATTCTATTCTAGTCTAGTCTAGTCTATTCTAGTCTATTCTAGTCTATTATATTCTATTCTATTCTATTCTAGTCTATTCTATTCTATTCTAGTCTATTATAGTCTATTCTATTCTAGTCTATTCTAGTCTATTATAGTCTATTCTATTCTAGTCTATTCTAGTCTATTCTATTATAGTCTATTCTATTCTAGTCTATTCTAGTCTATTCTATTATAGTCTAGTCTATTCTATTCTATTCTAGTCTATTATAGTCTATTCTATTCTAGTCTATTCTAGTCTATTCTATTCTATTCTATTCTATTCTATTCTAGTCTATTCTATTCTAGTCTATTCTATTCTATTCTATTCTAGTCTATTCTATTATAGTCTATTCTATTCTAGTCTATTATAGTCTATTCTATTCTAGTCTATTCTAGTCTATTCTATTCTATTATATTCTATTCTATTCTATTCTATTCTAGTCAATTATATTCTATTCTATTCTAGTCTATTCTAGTCTATTCTATTCTATTATATTCTAGTCTAGTCTATTCTATTCTATTATATTATATTCTATTCTATTCTATTCTATTCTAGTCAATTCTATTCTATTCTATTCTATTCTATTCTAGTCAATTATATTCTATTCTATTCTAGTCTATTCTAGTCTAGTCTAGTCTAGTCTATTCTATTCTAGTCTATTCTATTCTAGTCTATTCTAGTCTATTCTATTATATTCTATTCTAGTCTATTCTAGTCTATTCTAGTCTATTCTATTATATTCTATTCTAGTCTAGTCTAGTCTATTCTAGTCTATTCTAGTCTATTCTATTCTATTCTATTCTATTCTAGTCTATTCTATTCTATTCTAGTCTATTATAGTCTATTCTATTCTATTCTATTCTAGTCTATTATAGTCTATTCTATTCTAGTCTATTCTAGTCTATTATAGTCTATTCTATTCTAGTCTATTCTAGTCTATTCTATTATAGTCTATTCTATTCTAGTCTATTCTAGTCTATTCTATTATAGTCTAGTCTATTCTATTCTATTCTAGTCTATTATAGTCTATTCTATTCTAGTCTATTCTAGTCTATTCTATTCTATTCTATTCTATTCTAGTCTATTCTATTCTAGTCTATTCTATTCTATTCTATTCTAGTCTATTCTATTATAGTCTATTCTATTCTAGTCTATTATAGTCTATTCTATTCTAGTCTATTCTAGTCTATTCTATTATATTCTATTCTATTCTATTCTAGTCTATTCTAGTCAATTATATTCTATTCTAGTCTATTCTAGTCAATTATATTCTATTCTATTCTAGTCTATTCTAGTCTATTCTATTCTATTATATTCTAGTCTAGTCTATTCTATTCTATTCTAGTCAATTATATTCTATTCTATTCTAGTCTATTCTAGTCTATTCTAGTCTAGTCTATTTTAGTCTAGTCTAGTCTATTCTAGTCTATTCTAGTCTAGTCTATTCTAGTCTAGTCTAGTCTAGTCTATTGTATTTTCTATTCTATTTTTAGGGAGGGATAATAATCCCTGTTTGTTTCCTCCTGTTTTTTCTGTTCTCTTTTTAGGGAGGGATAATAATCCCTGTTTCTGTAATTGACTCAACACTAAGGGACGGTGCCGTGGCCTGCCTGCTCCTCTATTTGGGTCTGTATATGAGTCACTCTGTGCTCCATAGTCCTCCCTGTCCCACGACCAGGCAGAGATGCTTGCTTCCTTCACACAGAGATGCTTGCTTGCTTCTTTATCCATTTCATATCCTCTCCTCCTGCCTTTCCTTCCTGTAGCTCCCTCTTTTTCTGTATTCTTCTCCATCTCCCCCTCTCTCTCTCCCCCTGTCTGTCTCTCTCCAGCCTTGTCACCAGAAACACACGTCGATTTCAATAGATATACCTTCCTAGGCATTCACCAAAACAAAGTAAAATACAATGGGCCAGCTCTGCGCTTAAACTCACAAAGCTCAGAGCCAGAGCACGCTTAGACTACTGTCCCATGGCAGTTCACAATTCTCCAGCAAGCAGGGATAGTATTTGACGATATTAAATGGAAAGCAATTTTTTGTTGCTTCATGCTTTCGCAAAACCATAGCCCAAACTTTAACCACTTGGAATGAATACCTAAACTTAACCCTTTGAATTGTTTCTGTTTGTCACGATCGATCATCGACCAGAGCGGAACAAGGCGCAGCGTGAGTTGAGTTCCACATAATATTAATTCACAGTGAAACAACAAAAGCAACAAAACATCCAACGAACGTGAAGTACAACGCGCACA
Source organism: Salmo trutta (assembly GCF_901001165.1). Classification (NCBI taxonomy): domain Eukaryota; kingdom Metazoa; phylum Chordata; class Actinopteri; order Salmoniformes; family Salmonidae; genus Salmo; species Salmo trutta. The sequence goes on along the minus strand of NC_042976.1, from coordinate 12,544,811 downwards.
TAGGCACTAACTGAAGCAATATCACACAAAGCAGGTGGGAGAAAGGGCTTCCTAAATATGATCCCCAATTAGAGGCAACGATTACCAGCTGCCTCTAATTGGGAACCATACAACTCACCAACATAGAAATAGAATGACTAGAACACCCCCCTAGTCACGCTCTGACCTCAACACCATAGAAAACCAAGGGCTCTCTATGGTCAGGGCGTGACAGTACCCCCCCCAAAGGTGCGGACTCCGGTCGCAAAACCTGAAACCAGATGGGGAGGGTGGGGGGGTGACTAGTGTCGGTGGCGGCTCCAGTGTGTGTCGTAGCCCCTGCCCAGACCCCGGATCCGGCCATGGCGCCGGGCTGAATGCCGTGCACGGACTGGGCAGAGGAAGTCTCCGGCCTTGGAGCGGTACTGGATGCCGTGCCTGGACTGGGCACCAGCGCAGAGGAGGGCTCCGGCCATGGAGCTGGTTTGGCCACCGTGCCTAGGCTGGGCACCGGCGCAAAGGAAGGCTCTGGACTTGGAGCGGGACTGAACGCCGTGCCTGGACTGGGCACTGGGACAGAGGAAGGCTCCTGCCATGGAGCGGGACTGGACGCCGTGCCTGGACTGGGCGCCGGCACAGAGGAAGGCTCCTGCCCTGGCACCGGCGGAGGAAGCTCCGGGCCATGGACCATCACTGGAAGCTCCAGACCGTTGACCATCACTGGAAGCTCCGGGCCATTGACCGTCACTGGAAGCTCCGGACTGTGAACCATCGCTGGAAGCTCCGGACTGTGAACCGTTGCTGGAAGTTCCGGGCTGTAGACCATCACTGGAGTCTCCGGACCGTAAACACGCACTGGTGGACGAGTGCGGGGAGCCGGCACAGGATGTATTGGGCTGGGGAGGCACACTGGAGGCCTGGTGCGTGTTGCCGGCACAGGTGGCACTGGACTGATGACACGCTCTTCAGGGCGAGTGCGAGGAACCGGCACAGGACGTACCGGGCTGGGGAGGCGCACTGGATGCCTGGTGCGTGGAGCCAGTACAGGTTGTACCGGACTGATGACACGCTCTTCAGGGCGAGTGCGAGGAACCGGCACAGGACGTACCGGGCTGGGGAGGCGCACTGGATGCCTGGTGCGTGGAGCCAGTACAGGTTGCACCGGACTGGTGACACGCTCTTCAGGGCGAGTGCAGGGAGCAGGCACAGGACCTACCGGACTGGGAAGGTGCACTGGAGGCCTGGTGCATGGAGCCGGTACAGGTTGCACCGGACTGGTGACACGCTCTTCAGGGCGAGTGCGGGGAGCAGGCACAGGATGTACCAGACTGGGGAGGCGCACTGGAGGCCTGGTGCGTGGAGCCGGCACAGGACTCACCAGACTGCTGACAGGCTCTTCAGGTCGAATGTTGTGCAGAACACACCTGCACAACATCTCTCTCCTTTCTCTCTCCTCTAACAGCTCAATCAGCTCACCGACGGTCTCTGGTTCTCTCCGCGGCTCGACCGACAGCCCCTTGTGCCCCCCCCAAAAAAAATTATTGGGGTTTCTGTGGCATCGGACTGAAGACACGCTCTTCAGCACGCCTGCACTGCAGCATACTCCTTGGTAACACCTCTCTCCGGTATCCCTCATTAAACTCCTCAACTGACTCCCATTTGGGCTCTGGCACTCTCCGCTGCTTGACTGACAGCTCCATGTGCCCCCCCCAAAAAAAAATTGTTGGGTTTCTGTGGCCGCGGACCCCGGCGGAGTCGCTGTCCTTCCACCTTCCTTGGTGTCTCCTTCCAAGGAAGGGTCTCACAACCTCCCATGATTTCCTCCCATGTCCAAAACTCCTTAACCTCCATAACACGCTGCTTGGTCCTGCATTGGTGGGATATTCTGTCATGATTGTCGTACACAGCGGACCAAGGCGCAGCGTGAGTTGAGTTCCACATAATATTAATTCACAGTGAAACAACAAAAACAACAAAACATCCAATGAACGTGAAGTACAGCGTGCACATAGGCACTAACTGAAGCAATATCCCACAAAGCAGGTGGGAGAAAGGGCTTCCTAAATATGATCCCCAATTAGAGGCAACGATTACCAGCTGCCTCTAATTGGGAACCATACAACTCACCAACATAGAAATAACATGACTAGAACACCCCCCTAGTCACGCTCTGACCTCAACACCATAGAGAACCAAGGGCTCTATGGGCTCTATGGTCAGGGTGTGACACTGTTTAAAGCCTGTAACCACGTGGAATGAACCCTGTAACCACGCATAATTAATGGATCATTCATCCACATTACGTCAAATTCCGACATAAAGCTATGAGATCAGATTGCTTCCTTTTTCTCTCTCTCACACTCTCTCTTTCTCTCCTTCGCCCCCTCTCTCTGGCTCTCTCTCTTCTCTCTCCCCCCCTTCTCTCATTTTCTGTTCATCTCCCTCCTCTCTCTGTAGAGGTACCTGTATAGAGCCAGGGATGCTCAGATAGCTCTATCTCTGCCTACTCCAACCTGTCAGCTCCTGCCGTTGCCATGGCGACCAACCATTGTCATGGCAACCCCGGTGGGTTGGGGAGGAGGGTGTGCAAGGCGGAGGCAAAAGAAAAATGATGGAGAGAGTGAGAGAGAAAGAGAAAGAGGGAGAGAGAGTAGTCACCGTTTCTTCTCATTAAACGATAAAGGAAGCACCGTACCGCTAATCTGTATTTCACTGCCACTTTATCAGCAGAAAATATCAGGCTGCTTCCTTTGGAGTAAATAGCAGTGGGCCAGTCCATTTGGTAGTCTAATGATAACCCTTTATTAATAGTGATGCCAGAATCAACTGGGCCCCGTCATACATACAGCAACACACAGGCGGCAGGCTTTTGACCACTTCTCATTGGTGTGTAACGAGAGATAAGAGAAACAGTCGTCAGATTTGGTTAGGCCCCTGTTCTGTTTTTCCTCCCTGTTTTTCATCCCAGGTTTCATTTGGGCTTTAACAAGGGAGATGGGATGCAGGTCAGTGGCTCTGTATAAATATGTTTAACCCCATTACCGGCTGTGTGGACGTGAATACAGCCGGTCTGATTCCAGCACCACCTGCACTCTCCCCAGGGATACCCCCTCCTGCTTCTATACACACACAAACAGGCACACGTACGCACACACACACGCATGCACAAAGGCACACACACACGCGCACACACTAAGGGGCGCACACATACACTAAGGGGCACACACACACACTAAGGGGCACACACACACACTAACGGGCACACACACACACTAAGGGGAACACAAACACACTAAGGGGCACACACACACTAAGGGGCACAAACACACACTAAGGGGCACAAACACACACTAAGGGGCACAAACACACACTAAGGGGAACGCACACACTAAGGGGCACAAACACACACTAAGGGGCACAAACACACTAAGGGGCACACACACACTAAGGGGCACACACACACTAAGGGGCACACACACACTAAGGGGCACACACACACACACTAAGGGGAACGCACACACACTAAGGGGCACACACACACACACACACTAAGGGGCACACACACACACACTAAGGGGAACGCACACACACTAAGGGGCACACACACACACACACACACTAAGGGGCACACACACACACTAAGGGGCACACACACACACACTAAGGGGCACACACACACACTAAGGGGCACACACACACACTAAGGGGCACACACACACACACACACTAAGGGGCACACACACACACACTAAGGGGCACACACACACACTAAGGGGCACACACACACACTAAGGGGCACACACACACACACACACTAAGGGGCACACACACACACTAAGGGCACAAACACACACTAAGGGGAACGCACACACACTAAGGGGCACACACACGCACTAAGGGACAGACACACTAAGGGGCACAAACACACACTAAGGGACACACACACACACTAAGGGACACACACACACTAAGGGACACACACACACACACTAAGGGACACACACACACTAAGGGACACACACACACTAAGGGACACACACACACACTAAGGGACACACACACACTAAGGGACACACACACACTAAGGGACACACACACACACACTAAGGGGCACACATAAACACTCTCACATTGTTCCTCCACCAGAATAAATTATGTCATAGAAAATCAATGTTAGATCAATTTTTCTTATTCTCTCTCTCTCTCTCTCTCTCTCTCTCTCTACCCCCCCTCATGTAGGCACTGTATGTTGAAATAGCACCTAATAGAAATGCATTAAAAAGACTTGCAGGCGCAGGAATAAAAACAGATAACCTATTAGGAAGATTGATGACTATACTGAGCGGACAAGTCTCTGTCTGGCCCATGTCAGGTTATTCTCTCTCTCAAGATTTATTTTCTTTATTTCTTTTCTTTACCCTTTATTTTTGCCAGGTCCTTGACTTGCAGTCTCAGTGGCTGTGCCCCCGCCCCGCCCCCCCCCCACTCTAAATGACATTGATATCGTGGCCTCACACAGGGCATGCATGACAGTCTTCTGTCTGTTCTATGATCGTCATTTCACAGCGCTGAAAGTTCATTTTACTGACTCCCCTAACAAGGTTAAAAGTATATTCCCCTATGGGCTCTGGTCAAAAGTAGTGCACTACACGAAATAGTGTGCCATTGGGTTCTGGTCAAAAGTAGTGCACTACTTAGATAATAGGGTGTGATTTAGGATGAAGCGCAGAGCCCATCATCCTCTGATGTGTTAACAATGTCGAATGGGAGGTCACCCAAGTGTCACCACCACTGATTTTATTACCATTGAGCACTGAGCCACAGATGTGGGCCACTAGGCCACCATTTTGTGCCTCACATCTTAGTCGCGAGTAATGGCCAGGTTGGTTGTATGTTCAGGCCTGCAACTGGCAGTTGGTCTTGGCTCAGTGAGATTAGCATCATAGCGAATAGCATCAATCACATGACTAGCAGGACACACGGCCACACGCATGCACACACACACATGCTATCTATCTGTTTAGTTCCAGGGGGATGGAGGCGAGGTCGTGGGGTTAATGGGTGAAGGAGTTGGAGATTCAGAGGCAGGGCTTGTTTAGAATACAACAGAGATGAAAGGGTTGAAGGGTCAGACAGAGTGGTTCCTCTACTGCTACACTGCCTAGACCTGTGATAATCTGCCTGTCTACTGACCATGCAGTGGGAGGGGAAGAGAGGAGCTGGGGAAGTATCACATCCTACACCCCTGTCAGGGTTAATATAGCGGGGCTGCTGTACGACGCTACCTGTAGGCTCCTCTCCTTTTGATGTGTCTGTCATGAAAGAAAACTCCCGGTTCACCAGCCATCTTCGGAGAAAAATAATTATATTCAGATGTACAAAGGCCTTCTATAATACCCGAAATGCACCCAGGCCCCCTGTCTCCCTCTCTCCATCCCTCCTACCCACTCCCTCCATCCCTTCATTCCTTCGTCCATTGTCAAGTTTCTCCATAACTTCAGCTTCCTGCTACTGCAGTTTCTGTAGCACACCTTCCCCTCTCCTCCCATCATTCCATCATACGTCCTCTCTCTCTCCATCCACCCACCCTCTCTCCCTCCATCCCCCTCTCTCCCTCCCTCCATCCCCCCACCCTCTCTCTCTCCGTCCCTCCACCCTCTCTCCATCCCCCCACCCTCTCTCCATCCCCCACCCTCTCTCCCTCCCTCCATCCCCCCACCCTCTCTCCCTCTCTCCATCCCGCACCCTATCTCTCTCTACATCCCCCACCCTCTCTCCATCCCCCCACCCTCTCTCCATCCCCCACCCTCTCTCCCTTCCCCATCCCCCCACCCTCTCTCCCTCTCTCCATCCCCCACCCTATCTCTCTCTACACACCCCAACCTCTCTCCCTCCCTCCATCCCCCACCCTCTCTCCCTCTCTCCCTCCATCCCCACCCTCTCTCCCTCCATCCCTCCACCCTCTCTCTCTCTCCATCCCCCACCCTCTCTCCCTCCCTCCATCCCCCCACCCTCTCTCCCTCTCTCCCTCCATCCCCCACCCTCTCTCCCTCCATCCCTCCACTCTCTCTCTCTCCATCCCCCACCCTCTCTCCCTCCCTCCATCCCCCCACCCTCTCTCCCTCTCTCTCTCCATCCCCCCACCCTCTCTCTCTCCATCCCTCCTCCCTCTCTCTCTCCCTCCCTCCATCCCCCCACCCTCTCTCTCTCCATCCCTCCTCCCTCTCTCTCTCCCTCCCTCCATCCCCCCACCCTCTCTCTCTCTCCATCCCTTCTCCTCTCTCCATCCCTCCTCCTCTCTCTGACGTGGTCATGAAAACACACTCCGCAGTTCTAATCAGACTGCTAATTAGAGTAAATTAGGACCACTGATTCAATGAACCTTTTTTGAATTTGTCTCACTGCGATGTAGCCAGTCGTTTTTACATCCTGTTGACATGGACTCCCACAGCCAGGACATCAATCAGGCTGGGATGGGCCGCAGGAAGGGTTTCGGAGTGTTACGACGGTACGAGGGGGGTATGGGAGGGTTAGGGGTGTACGAGAGGGGTATGGGAGGGTCAGGAGGGTATGAGAGGGGTATGGAAGGGTTAGGAGGGTATGAGAGGGGTATGGAAGGGTTAGGAGGGTATGAGAGGGGTATGGGAGGGTTAGGAGGGTATGAGAGGGGTATGGGAGGGTTAGGAGGTTACGAGAGGGGTATGGGGGGGTCAGGAGGGTACGAGAGGGGTATGGGGGTGTCAGGAGGGTATGAGAGGGGTATGGGAGGGTTAGGGCGGCAAATTAAACTATAAGTCTTTGCTAGTTAAAGCCCCGCCTTATCTCAGCTCACTGGTCAACATAACAACACCCACCCGTAGCACTCGCTCCAGCAGGTATATTTCACTGGTCATCCCCAAAGCCAACACCTCCTTTGGCCGCCTTTCATTCCAGTTCTCTGCTGCCAATGACTGGAACGAATTGAAAATTATATATTTTTTTAATCACTGAAGTTGGAGATTTATATCTCCCTCACTAACTTTAAGCATCAGCTGTCAGAGCAGCTTACCGATCACTGTACCTGTACACAGCCCATCTGTAAATAGCACACCCAACTACCTCATCCCCATATTGTTATTTATTTTTTTGCTCTTTTGCACCCCAGTATCTCTACTTGCACATCATCATCTGCACATGTATCACTCCAGAGTTAATGCTAAATTGTAATTATTTCGCCACTCTGGCCTATTTATTGCTGTCACGTTCGTCGTAAAGATGGAACCAAAACGCAGCGGGAGTGTGTATACTCATCTTCTTTTTATTAGGCAGAAAGAAGGGAAACCAAAACAAACGTATACAAAAAACAACGACGATAAACAGTCCTGTAAGGCTTACAGCTATACAAGGAACAACTACCCACAAAATCCCATAGAAAAACACCCCTCTTAAATAGGACCTTCAATTAGAAGCAACTAGGAGCAGCTGCGTACAATTGAAGGTCAACCCAACAAACACCACATAGAAATAGACATACTAGAACTAACATAGAAATAGACTAACAAGAACATAACCCAACAAACCCCGAAACACTCTAAACAAACACCCCTCTTAAAACAGAACATAGCCCAACAAACCCCGAAACACTCTAAACAAACACACCCCTGCCACGTCCTGGACGTGACAATTGCCTTACCTCCCTAATCTTACTACTGTCACGAACCGGCTCAAAGTTCATAACAGAAAGGGAGACAACGTGGAGATAAGGAATAACAAAATATATTTATTAACTAAAGTAAACTAAATACAATTAACAGTGGTATGTGTAGTCAGTAGTGTAAGTGAGTGGTTGCGTGCATAAATGTGATAATAAGGGGTGTTGAAAGGTGCCAATGCAAACAAACGCAAACAGCCACAAAAATGCCACAACCAAAATCTATCAGTGTCTGCATGGAGAGTCTCCCCAATGAATGGGGAAGAGGTGTGTCCCATTTAGCTGACGTCCCTCCCGGCTCCGCCCACTGACATCCTATTAAGGAAAACAAGAGCAAAGAGAAAGAATTCGGTAGACAGACTGGGAGGGTTGTCACCCCCCCCCCCCACACACCCCCAATAAAACCAGGGACCAACAAGGACCCCGGAACACCATACCAGTCACACAAACAAATTGATCCAGCCTGCATCCCAAACTGACCCAGCCTGCGTCCCAAATTGACCCAGCCTGCGTCCCAAATTGATGAGGGGGTTACGTGTTCACACTTCTACTTGCCCCAGCCAACCTCGTCCTCCCCAGACCTCAGCAACCTTTGTGGACAGGAAGCAACCTTTAAGAGGAAAGAAAACGAGACCAGAAGGGAACAGACAGGAGCGATAGAACAGGACCAAACACAAAATAACAGTGGTCAGTCACATGGACATTCAGGAACAGGGCGCATGAGAGAGCGCGTCAGCAATGACATTATCAGTCCCCCGGATGTGCCGCACATTGAGATGGAATGCTTGTAAAAATAAACACCATCTCATTATCCTCTGGTTAGGACACATCATGTACCTCAAAAAGGTGAGAGGGTTATGGTCGGTGTAGAGCACAATAGGAACTACTCCCGACCCGACATACACCTCGAAGTGTTGTAGCGCCCATATGACCGAGTAGTTCAACTGATAACGGTTAAACTTTTTGGAAAAGAAACCAACAGGCCTCTCAACACCAGCCACATCTGCTTGCAGCAAAACTGCACCTGCCCCCACATGACTGCAAGGTAAATGACAAATCCACACGAGAGTGGGAGGGTTGTCACACTACAATTGCACACACACTGTACATAGATTTTTCTATTGTGTTATTGACTGTACGTTTGTTTATGCCATATGTAACTCTGTGTTGTTGTTTTTGTCGCACTGTTTTGCTTTATCTTGGCCAGGTCGCAGTTGTAAATGAGAACTTGTTCTCAACTGGCCACCAGGTTAAATAAAGGTGAAATAAATGAAAAAATAATTTATAAAAATGTATGAGGTTGTCCGGCCCCCACTTCTTGTGCAGGTCAATAATATTTACTAATTTAGCTGTGAGGGATGGAGAAGTTGGAGAGGACCCCTCATCCTCCGAGGAGCCATGCTCCCCACATCATCCGGCCTGCCTGCCTAGAGATGATCCATTCTAATAGCATCAATTGAACATTACTTTAGGGCCTGTGATGCATCGCTCCTCTTTAGCCATCCATTCCATATTTATCACACACATGGGAGGGCCGATGCCCCTACCCCCTGCTGTGGAGTGACAGGGAGCTGATCAGCAAGATTGATTTGATGGGGGTGCTGAGGGGGAGAGGAGGGAGGGGATGGGTGGGGGTGGGAGGAGTAATTTGATGGTTTGTGTGTGTGTGTGGTGTGTGTATGTACTCCTGCCTGTGTGTGACTGCACCTGCATGCATGTGTGTGTGTGTAGTTGTGGGCCTTTTGGCCTAAACACTGTATAGTGATGCGGAGCAGAGCAGAGCGGAGGCCCTTCCTGTGGGATTGCACAGAGAACAGAGAACAGAAGCTTCTAATGGGGCTTATTGATCCACACACACGGCCCAGTGACTGATGACAAAGTAAAAGCCCCCTTCACCCAATCAACCCCCTCCATCCCATCCCTCCCCTCCCGGGTCTGTTCATGAAAGAGGGGCATGTCTAACAGGCTGCCTGCTGAACATTTTATCATCAGGTATTTCTGGTGGTGGTGGTGCTCTTTTGTCTGGCGCTGGACTCTAATATGTGATCTGTTTTATATCACCACTGCAGTGGAGGCTGCTGAGGGGAGGACGGCTACTATTAATGCCTGGAATGGAGTACATGGAATGATATCAAACACATCAAACATGTGGTTTCCATGTGGCTGATAACATTCCATGGACTCCATTCCAGCCTCCAGTGTGAATACATACAGTTGAAGACGAAAATGTACATACAACTTAGCCAAATACATTTAAACTCAGTTTTTCACAATTCCTGACATTTAATCATTGTAAAAATGATAGGATCACCACTTTATTTTAAGAATGTGACATGTCAGAATAATAGTAGAGAGAATATTCCCAGTGGGTCAGAAGTTTACATACACTCAATTAGTATTTGGTAGCATTGCCTTTAAATTGTTTAACTTGGTTCAAACGTTTCAGGTAGCTTTCCACAAGCTTCCCACAATAAGTTGGGTGAATTTTGGCCCATTCCTCCTGACAGAGCTGGAGTAACTGAGTCCGGTTTGTAGGCCTCCTTGCTCGCACACACTTTTTCAGTTCTGCCCACAAATGTTCTATAGGATTGAGGTCAGGGCTTTGTGTTGGCCACTCCAATACCTTGACTTCGTTTTGCTGCAACTTTGGAAGTATGCTTGGGGTCATTGTCCATTTGGAAGACCCATTTGCGACCAAGCTTTAACTTCCTGACTAATGTCTTGAGATGTTGCTTCAATATATCCATATAATTTCCCATCCTCATGATGCCATCCATTTTGTGAAGTGCACCAGTCCCTCCTGCAGCAAAGCACCCCCACAACATGATGATGCCACCCCAGTGCTTCACGGTTGGGATGGTGTTCTTCGGCTTGCAGGCCTCCCCCCTTTTTCCTCCAAACATAACAATGGTCATTATGGCCAAACAGTTCTATTTTTGTTTCATCAGACCAGAGGGAATTTCTCCAAAAAGGATGATATTTGTCCCAATGTGCAGTTGCAAACCTAGTCTGGCTTTTTTATGGCGGTTTTGGAGCAGTGGCTTCTTCCTTGCTGAGCAGCCTTTCAGGTTATGTCAATATAGGACTCGTCTTACTGTGGATATAGATAATTTTGTACCTGTTTCCTCCAACATCTTCACAAGGTCCTTTGCTGTTGTTCTGGGATTGATTTGTACTTTTCACACCAAAGTACGTTCATCTCTAGGAGACAGAACACGTCTTCTTCCTGAGCGGTATGACGGCTGAGTGGTCCCATGGTGTTTATACTTGTGTACTATTGTTTGTACAGATGAAAGGGGTACCTTCAGGTGTTTGGAAATTGCTCCCAAGGATGAACCAGACTTGTGGAGGTCTACAATTTTTTTTCTGAAGTCTAGGCTGGTTTCTTTTGATTTTCCCATGATGTCAAGCAAAGAGGCACTGAGTTTGAAGGTAGGCCTTGAAATACATCCACAGGTACACCTCCAATTGACTCAAATTATGTCAATTAGCCTATCAGAAGCTTCTAAAGCCATGACATCATTTTATGGAATTTTCCAAGCTGTTTAAAGGCACAGTCAATATAGTGTATGTAAACTTCTGACCCACTGGAATTGTGATACAGTGAATTATAAGTGAAATAATCTGTCTGTAAACAATTGTTGGAAAAATTACTTGTGTCATGCACAAAGTAGGTTTCCTAACCGACTTGCCAAAACTATAGTTTGTTAACAAGAAATGTGTGGAGTTGTTGAAAAACGAGTTTTAATGACTCCAACCTAAGTGTATGTAAACATCCAACTTCGACTGTAAGTGGTGTTAAGCAGGGCTAAAAGTGAGGCTAAGCGGGGCTATAAGTGGGGCTAGGCCAGGTCTATAAGTGAGGCTAGGACAGGGCTATAAGTGGGGCTAAGCCAGGGCTATAAGTGGGGCTAAGCCAGGGCTATCAGTGGGGCTAAGCAGGGCTATAAGTGGGGCTAAGCAGGGCTATAAAGGGGGCTAGGACAGGACTATAAGTGGGGCTAGGACAGGGCTATACGTGGGGCTAGGATAGGGCAATACATTGGCTAAACCAGGGCTATAAGTGGGGCTAGGATAGGGCTATAAATGGGCCTAAGCCAGAGTTATAAGTGGGGCTAGGACAGGGCTATAAGGGGGGCTAAGCAGGGCTATAATTGGGGCTAAGCCAGGGCTATTATTGGGGCTGGGACAGGGCTAGAAGTGGGGCTAAGCCAGGGCTATAAGTGGGGCTAGGATAGGGCTGTATTTAACCTCAGATGTGATGTGTGTCATTGGTTTTTCAGGTTCCGTGCCAAGGGTCCTGGAACACACACACACACACACAGTGTTATTCAGAGCCACTAGTCCAGTGGTGTCATTACTTCTGTTGACATGACAACGGTGGGGGGTACGTGCGTGCGTGCATGTGTGTGCAGGCCCCCTGGCGCTGGTGACAGTGGACGACAACATGGACTCATCAGCTCTTCCATGGTATCTATGGTAACAATGATGAGTCGGTGCTAGTCATCCAAACACACATAATGAAACAGAAAAGAAACCAGACTAGAGGGTGAAGGGAGAGATGGTCATTGAGACACGGTAAACAGCTCACACAAAGACATTATGTTTGTTGTTGTTGTTTTATCAGAGCTTAATGTTATCAGATTAGGGAACAGTGCCAATTATACCAATCTCTCTCTCTCTCCAATTCAAATGGCTTTATTGGCATGGGAAACATTATGTTTACATTGCCAAAGCAAGTGAAATAGATCATAAGCAAAAGTGAAATAAACAATAAAAAATGAACAGTAAACATTACACTCACAAAGGTTTTAAAGGAATAGAGACTTTTCATATGTCATGTTAAGTATATATATATACAGTGTTGTAACGATGTGAAAATAGTTAAAGTACAAAAGGGAAAATAAATAAACATAAATATGGGTTGTATTTACAATGCTGTTTGTTCTTCACTGTTTGCCCTTTTCTTGTGGCAACAGGTCACAAATCTGGCTGATGTGATGGCACACTGTGGTATTTCACCCAATATATACAGTTGCAAGAAAAAGCATTTGAACGCTTTGGAAAAACCTGGATTTCTGCTTAAATCGGTCATCAAATTTGATCTGATCTTCACAACAATAGACAAACATAGTGTGCTTAATCTGCAGATTCAGTCACAACTAGATTCAGTCACAACTTGCAGACTTGTTTACGCTGCTGTGCGTTTTTGTTGCCGTTTTTACTTTGCTACCTGACGGTTTTTACTTTTTCATTACCGTATATTTTTACTTTTTCCCTCACTCAACTTTTTTTTCATTCAACTTTCCTACCCCGGAGGTTTTATCTGGACATGGTTCGTCAGGACTTCAAACAGCCGAAGCTAAGTAACATTAACATGATGCCTTCTAATTGCAGTCGTTGTACTCATAATATACAGGAGAACGATCGCCTTACGGCAAGGATAGCTGTGCTGCAAGCCCAGCTTCAGACGCAATCGTTAGGCAAGGGTAATTTCAGTGTAGGAAAGGACGAAACAGCGTCTGTGCCACCAGCAAGTACAGATAGTAACGTTAGTATAAACCCCCTCGCACGGTCCCCGCAGCCGGACAACTTTCTCATGGCGTCTGGAGGGAAACGCTGTAGGAATGCTCAACCGGTGTCGCTTATTCAGCCGACAGAAACTTTCAACCGGTTCTCCCCGTTAAGCGAGTCGGAGTCGGAGGCCGAGACTTCTCTGGTCTCTGCTCCTCCCGTTGTGGGGTCGGAGACGCCGACGGCTCCCACCATTAGCTCTGACAAATTGAAAACCCTAGTCATTGGCGACTCCATTACCCGCAGTATTAGACTTAAAAAGAATCATCCAGCGATCATACACTGTTTACCAGGGGGCAGGGCTACCGACGTTAAGGCTAATCTAAAGACGGTGCTGGCTAAAGCTAAAACTGGCGAGTGTAGAGAGTATAGAGATATTGTTATCCACGTCGGCACCAACGATGTTAGGATGAAACAGTCAGAGGTCACCAAGCGCAACATAGCTTCAACATGTAAATCAGCTAGAAAGATGTGTCGGCATCGATTAATTGTCTCTGGCCCCCTCCCAGTTAGGGGGAGTGATGAGCTCTACAGCAGAGTCTCACAACTCAATCGCTGGATGAAAACTGTTTTCTGCCCCTCCCAAAAGATAGAATTTGTAGATAACTGGCCCTCTTTCTGGGATTCACCCACAAACAGGACCAAGCCTGGCCTGCTGAGGAGTGACGGACTCCATCCTAGCTGGAGGGGTGCTCTCATCTTATCTACGAACATAGACAGGGCTCTAACTCCTCTAGCTCCACAATGAAATAGGGTGCAGGCCAGGCAACAGGCTGTTAGCCAGCCTGCCAGCTTAGTGGAGTCTGCCACTAGCACAGTTAGCGTAGTCAGCTCAGCTTTCCCCATTGAGTCCGTGCCTGTGCCTCGATCTAGGTTGGGCAAAATTAAAAATGGCGGTGTTCGCTTCAGTAATCTTACTAGTATAAAGACCTCCTCCATTCCTGCCATTATTGAAAGAGATTGTGATACTTCACATCTCAAAATTGGGTTACTTAATGTTAGATCCCTCACTTCCAAGGCAGTTATAGTCAATGAACTAATCACTGATCATAATCTTGATGTGATTGGCCTGACTGAAACATGGCTTAAGCCTGATGAATTTACTGTGTTAAATGAGGCCTCACCCCCTGGTTACACTAGTGACCATACCCCCCGTGCATCCGGCAAAGGCGGAGGTGTTGCTAACATTTACGATAGCAAATTTCAATTTACAAAAAAAAAAACTATGACGTTTTCGTCTTTTGAGCTTCTAGTCATGAAATCTATGCAGCCTACTCAATCACTTTTTATAGCTACTGTTTACAGGCCTCCTGGGCCATATGCAGTGTTCCTTACTGAGTTCCCTGAATTCCTATCGGATCTTGTAGTCATAGCAGATAATATTCTAATTTTTGGTGACTTTAACATTCACATGGAAAAGTCCACAGACCCACTCCAAAAGGCTTTCGGAGCCATCATCGACTCAGTGGGTTTTGTCCAACATGTCTCTGGACCTACTCACTGCCACAGTCATACTCTGGACCTAGTTTTGTACCATGGAACAAATGTTGTGGATCTTAATGTTTTTCCTCATAATCCTGGATTATCGGACCACCATTTTATTGCGTTTACAATTGCAACAAATAATCTGCTCAGACCCCAACCAAGGAAGATTAAAAGTCGTGCTATAAATTCTCAGACAACCCAAAGATTCCTTGATGCCCTTCCAGACTCCCTCTGCCTACCCAAGGACGTCAGAGGACAAGAATCAGTTAACCACCTAACCGAGGAACTCAATTTAACCTTGTGCAATACCCTAGATGCAGTTGCACCCCTAAAAATTAAAAACATCTGTCATAAGAAACTAGCTCCCTGGTATACAGAAAATACACGAGCTCTGAAGCAAGCTTCCAGAAAATTGGAACGGAAATGGCGCCACACAAAACTGGAAGTCTTCCGACTAGCTTGGAAAGACAGTACAGTGCAGTATCGAAGAGCCCTCACTGCTGCACGATCATCCTATTTTTCCAACTTAATTGAGGAAAATAAGAACAATCCGAAATTTATTTTTGATATTGTCGCAAAGCTAACTAAAAAGCAGCATTCGCAAATGGAGGATGGCTTTCACTTCAGCAGTAATAAATTTATGAACTTCTTTGAGGAAAAGATCATGATCATTAGAAAGCAAATTACGGACTCCTCTTTAAATCTGGGTATTCCTCCAGGGCTCCATTGTCCTGAGTCTGCACAACTCTGCCAGGACCTAGGATCAAGGGAGATACTAAAGTGTTTTAGTACTATATCTCTTGACATAATGATGAAAATAATCATGGCCTCCAAACCCTCAAGCTGCATACTGGACCCTATTCCAACTAAACTACTGAAAGAGCTGCTTCCTGTGCTTGGCCCTCCTATGTTGAACATAATAAACGGCTCTCTATCCACCGGATGTGTACCAAGCTCACTAAAAGTGGCAGTAATAAAGCCTCTCTTGAAAAAGCCGAATCTTGACCCAGAAATTATAAAAAACTATCGGCCTATATCGAATCTTCCATTCCTCTCAAAAATTTTAGAAAAAGTTGTTGCGCAGCAACTCACTGCCTTCCTGAAGACAAACAATGTATACGAAACGCTTCAGTCTGGTTTTAGAACCCATCATAGCACTGAGACTGCACTTGTGAAGGTGGTAAATGACCTTTTAATGACGTCAGACCGAGGCTCTGCATCTGTCCTCATGCTCCTAGATCTTAGTGCCGCTTTTGATACCATCGATCACCACATTCTTTTGGAGAGATTGGAAACCCAAATTGGTCTACATGGACAAGTTCTGGCCTGGTTTAGATCTTATCTGTCGGAAAGATATCAGTTTGTCTCTGTGAATGGTTCGTCCTCTGACAAATCAATTGTAAATTTCGGTGTTCCTCAAGGTTCCGTTCTAGGACCACTATTGTTTTCACTATATATTTTACCTCTTGGGGATGTCATTCGAAAACATAATGTTAAATTTCACTGCTATGCGGACGACACACAGCTGTACATTTCAATGAAACATGGTGAAGCCCCAAAATTGCCCTCGCTAGAAGCCTGTGTTTCAGACATAAGGAAGTGGATGGCTGCAAATTTTCTACTTTTAAACTCGGACAAAACAGAGATGCTTGTCCTAGGTCCCAAGAAACAAAGAGATCTTCTGTTGAATCTGACAATTAATCTGGATGGTTGTACAGTCGTCTCAAATGAAACTGTGAAGGACCTCGGCGTTACTCTGGACCCTGATCTCTCTTTTGAAGAACATATCAAGACTGCTTCAAGGACAGCTTTTTTCCATCTACGTAACATTGCAAAAATCAGAAACTTTCTGTCCAAAAATGACGCAGAAAAATTAATCCATGCTTTTGTTACTTCTAGGCTCGACTACTGCAATGCTCTACTTTCCGGCTACCCGGATAAAGCACTAAACAAACTTCAGTTAGTGCTAAATACGGCTGCTAGAATCCTGACTAGAACCAAAAAATTTGATCATATTACTCCAGTGCTAGCCTCCCTACACTGGCTTCCTGTTAAGGCAAGGGCTGATTTCAAGGTTTTACTGCTAACCTACAAAGCATTACATGGGCTTGCTCCTACCTATCTTTCCGATTTGGTCCTGCCGTACATACCTACACGTACGCTATGGTCACAAGACGCAGGCCTCCTAATTGTCCCTAGAATTTCTAAGCAAACGGCTGGAGGTAGGGCTTTCTCCTATAGAGCTCCATTTTTATGGAATGGTCTGCCTACCCATGTGAGAGACGCAGACTCAGTCTCAACCTTTAAGTCTTTACTGAAGACTTATCTCTTCAGTAGGTCCTATGATTAAGTATAGTCTGGCCCAGGAGTGTGAAGGTGAACGGAAAGGCTGGAGCAACGAACCGCCCTTGCTGTCTCTGCCTTGTCGGTTCCCCTCTTCCCACTGGGATTCTCTGCCTCTAACCCTTTTACAGGGGCTGAGTCACTGACTTACTGGTGTTCTTCCATGCCGTCCATGGGAGGGTGCGTCACTTGAGTAGGTTGAGCCACTGACGTGGTCTTCCTGTCTGAGTTGGCGCCCCCCCCTTGGGTTGTGCCGTGGCGGAGATCTTTGTGGGCTATACTCGGCCTTGTCTTCGGACGGTAAGTTGGTGGTTGTAGATATCCCTCTAGTGGTGTGGGGGCTGTGCTTTGGCAAAGTGGGTGGGGTTATATCCTGCCTGTTTGGCCCTGTCCGGGGGTATCATCGGATGGGGCCACAGTGTCTTCTGATCCCTCCTGTCTCAACCTCCAGTATTTATGCTGCAGTAGTTTATGTGTCGGGGGGCTAGGGTCAGTCTGTTACATCTGGAGTATTCTCTTGTCTTATCCGGTGTCCTGTGTGAATGTAAATATGCTCTCTCTAATTCTCTCTTTCTCTCTTTCTTTCCTTCTCTCGGAGGACCTGAGCCCTAGGACCATGCCTCAGGACTACCTGGCATGATGACTCCTTGCTGTCCCCAGTCCACCTGGCCATGCTGCTGCTCCAGTTTCAACTGTTCTGCCTGCGGCTACGGAACCCTGACCTGTTCACCGGACGTGCTTGTTGCACCCTCGACAACTACTATGATTATTATTATTTGACCATGCTGGTCATTTACGAACATTTTAACATCTTGACCATGTTCTGTTATAATATCCACCCGGCACAGCCAGAAGAGGACTGGCCACCCCTCATAGCCTGGTTCCTCTCTAGGTTTCTTCCTAGGTTTTTGGCCTTTCTCAGGAGTTTTTCCTAGGGAGTTTTTCCCAGCCACCGTGCTTCTTTCACATGCATTGCTTGCTGTTTGGGGTTTTAGGCTGGGTTTCTGTACAGCACTTTGAGATTTCAGCTGATGTACGAAGGGCTATATAAATAAATTTGATTTGATTTGATTTGATTTAAACTGATAACACACAAATTATTGGATTTTTCTTGTCTATTTTGAATACATCATTTAAACATTCACATTGTAGATTGGAAAAAGTATGTGAACCCCTAGGCTAATGACTTCTACATTTGGCAGGAGGTTAGGAAGTGCAGCTCAGATTCCACCACATTTTGTGGGCAGTGTGCACATAGCCTGTCTTCTCTTGAGAGCCAGGTCTGCCTACGGCAACCTTTCTCAATAGCAAGGCTACGCTCATTGAGTTTGTACATAGTCAAAGCTTTATTTTCTCTCTCTCTCTCTCTCTCTCCTGATGCTTTTCATTCTCAAATCAAATTAGTAGTCAAGCAGCTATAGGGGCAAAACACACTCCCCTGCAGTGACACAAAACACACACACATACACGCATTACACTTACTGTACCCACAAAACCCCGCCCAACACAGTCATCCCCACAGCCCCACACACGCACAGCCTCACACACACACCCCATCTCTGTTCTCCAGTCAGAGAAAGCAGATCCTCTGCATATGCCTCCTCACCCTGGGCACGCACAACATTAACTTCCTCAGGTTTCATGTTACTGAGAGATCCTGTTCCTGCTTAATAGCTGGCTGTGCACGAGTCGCAGAGAAAATCAATTCTCAGTCATTTCCACAGACGTCTACCGCTGCTATAGTCTATAGAGAGAAAGAGAGACAGAGAGAGAGAGAGAGAGAGAGAGAGAGAGAGAGAGAGGAGATAGAGATGGAGAGAGATAGGGAGAGAGATTGAGGGAATGAAAGAGAGAGAAAGAGAACTAGAGAGAGGGGGGGCAGGGATGGAGATACTGAGACAAGGAGGGAAAGAGAAAGATACAGACAGAGGGATAGATAGCGAGAGAGAGGCAGAGAGAGAGAGTGAGAGAGAGAGGCAGAGAGAGAGGCAAAGAGAGAGAGAGAGAGAGAGAGGCAGAGGGTAAGAATGAAAGTGGGGGCATTTGTCAGGAGAGACAGGGGAGACGAGAGAATGGAGAGAGAAGAGTAGGATGGAGACAAAAGGAATGATCAATCCATGTGCTGCCGGGCTGATGGGGGGGATCTGGAGGTAGAGGGGAAGGAGGGGTGGATTGATGAGAGGAGGTCCTTGGCGGGCCCCTAGGGATTTGGTCAGAGGAGAGGAGAGACAGACACGGACCGATGGATGGGGAGAAAGAGAGAGACATACGCATAATGACACATAATAGCCCGTAACACTTAACAACAGTCCCATTGCTTCTTCTGCCGCATGCAGCACGGCTAGTAAAATTAAACACTTATTTTTCACAAGATGCCAGAACCGGTAAGCTGTGTCACACACGTGGACAGGGAATCGTTTTGTTCCTGAATCACAGAGCTCGAAGCAGGATAACACAGCAATAAGCAGTGTGTCTTTATGTAACCGTGGCCCAGCTCATATTCCCCAATTACGGCAGCATGCACAATTGGGAAATTAGATCCATAATTGAGAAATTTGGAAAATCCATATTTCGAGGGAGAGGAGCATGACATTCTAGCTAAATAAGCCATGTGCTAGATGATATTACTCACAATAACATATAGCCATGGTTGTGGACTCATCTCATCCCTATGAAGTGATCATCAGTGATCAGAAATAATGTTGAAGCTGAACGGCGAAGGGGCAAAGCAGAGTCAATGTACTGTAGCTAGGTTACATAGTGAGAGCAGTCAGTGTACTGTAGCTAGGTTACATAGTGAGAGCAGTCAGTGTACTGTAGCTAGGTTACATAGTGAGAGCAGTCAGTGTACTGTAGCTAGGTTACATAGTGAGAGCAGTCAGTGAGTGTACTGTAGCTAGGTTACATAGTGAGAGCAGTCAGTGTACTGTAGCTAGGTTACATAGTGAGAGCAGTCAGTGTACTGTAGCTAGGTTACATAGTGAGAGCAGTCAGTGTACTGTAGCTAGGTTACATAGTGAGAGCAGTCAGTGTACTGTAGCTAGGTTACATAGTGAGAGCAGTCAGTGAGTGTACTGTAGCTAGGTTACATAGTGAGAGCAGTCAGTGTACTGTAGCTAGGTTACATAGTGAGAGCAGTCAGTGTACTGTAGCTAGGTTACATAGTGAGAGCAGTCAGTGTACTGTAGCTAGGTTACATAGTGAGAGCAGTCAGTGTACTGTAGCTAGGTTACATAGTGAGAGCAGTCAGTGAGTGTACTGTAGCTAGGTTACATAGTGAGAGCAGTCAGTGTACTGTAGCTAGGTTACATAGTGAGAGCAGTCAGTGTACTGTAGCTAGGTTACATAGTGAGAGCAGTCAGTGTACTGTAGCTAGGTTACATAGTGAGAGCAGTCAGTGTAGGTTAGATAGTGAGAGCAGTCAGTGTACTGTAGCTAGGTTACATAGTGAGAGCAGTCAGTGTACTGTAGCTAGGTTACATAGTGAGAGCAGTCAGTGTACTGTAGCTAGGTTACATAGTGAGAGCAGTCAGTGTACTGTAGCTAGGTTAGATAGTGAGAGCAGTCAGTGTACTGTAGCTAGGTTAGATAGTGAGAGCAGTCAGTGTACTGTAGCTAGGTTAGATAGTGAGAGCAGTCGGTGTACTGTAGCTAGGTTACATAGTGAGAGCAGTCAGTGTACTGTAGCTAGGTTACATAGTGAGAGCAGTCAGTGTACTGTAGCTAGGTTACATAGTGAGAGCAGTCAGTGTACTGTAGCTAGGTTAGATAGTGAGAGCAGTCAGTGTAGGTTAGATAGTGAGAGCAGTCAGTGTACTGTAGCTAGGTTATATAGTGAGAGCAGTCAGTGTACTGTAGCTAGGTTACATAGTGAGAGCAGTCAGTGTACTGTAGCTAGGTTACATTGTGAGAGCAGTCAGTGTACTGTAGCTAGGTTACATAGTGAGAGCAGTCAGTGTACTGTAGCTAGGTTAGATAGTGAGAGCAGTCAGTGTACTGTAGCTAGGTTACATAGTGAGAGCAGTCAGTGAGTGTACTGTAGCTAGGTAACATAATGCTTTTGAACAAGACAAGTGGAAACTGATTGACTGGAGTAACACAAATTGGACTGATGAGATCCTCTCCGATTCAATGGCAACACTGCAGAGACCCAGATCAATTGAAACCCTTCTATCTGCCACTTTTTATTTTATTTCACCTTTATTTAACTAGGCAAGTCAGTTAATAACACATTCTTATTTTACAATGACGGCCTACCCCGGCCAAACCCTCCCCTAACCCGGACAACGCTGGACCAACAGCCCGGGACCAAACCAGGGTCTGTGGTGACTCCTCTAGCACTGAGATGCAGTGACTTAAACCGCTGCGCCACTCAGGAGCCCGATGAAGATAGATTGAGAAGGAGAGAGAGAGAATGACAGAGACAAGTCTAAGGAGAGAACACTAGACTGACAGCGGGCCCATAGTTTTCACACTCACAGCAGTCTGTTGGGCCCCAGCATGGACATCGACCCAGTCACTTCCTAGTTCACAGACTCGATGCGCTAAACTCCCAGACCAGACATCATCATACTATCTATTGATGGCTATTAATGGTGATGAAACACAGGGAGGATGTGGGAGTAATGATCATCATACTGTACTGGGGTTGTACTGCAACTGCATCCTACCATAGCCCCATCTTCCCTACATAGTGCACTAGTGTTGACCCTGGTCAAAAGAAGTGCACTATATAGGTAATAGGGTGTCATTTGGGACCAATCCTATGTTTCCACAGTAGGATGGATTTCCTGTCAATAGTGCACTGCAGCATTTTACTTCCTTCTTCAGAATACAACTATCCCGCTTATAACACAATGCTCTCTGTCCCACGTCACATTTTACTGCATGAGGCTCTGTGTCCCACTACTCCCACTACAAGTAATCCATGTATACACTCAGTCTATCTGGCCCACAGATGTCATACTACACAATACATCATAACACAGCGGCAGTCATCCCAGTGGAGCAATTAGCAAGATGCAGACAAGAGATAAGAGACAAGAGATGAAGCCCAGTCCTTTTACAACAATATCACTGTTCCTGTATCAAATGGAACCCTGTTCCCTATATAGTGCACTACATAGGGAATAGGCTGCCGTTTGGGTGACTGCCTGAGTGGTTCCGACTTCTGAGTGATTCTAGTAAAACATGAAGTTCCTTCCTCCTTAAGCACTCAGACACACATCAGCACACCGCTGAATTTGGTCACCACACCTCCACTCCAGACAGCATGCAGAGCTAAATGACTTGGCGGTTGGCAGGGGAGGAGGTCTCTTGCTCTGTGCCTGGAACAACTCGTTCACTCACACTCTCTCTCTCCCTCATTTCCAGGATGACAGCTGGTTGGAGGGACACTGTTCCTGGAAGGTCTCTTTCTGTCCACACTGAAAAACTCAGTGGTACCGGAGGGTCACTCAGGGGTACAGGAGGGTCACTCAGTGGTACCGGAGGGTCACTCAGTGGTTCAGGAGGGTCACTCAGTGGTACCGGAGGGTCACTCAGGGGTACAGGAGGGTCACTCAGGGGTACAGGAGGGTCACTCAGTGGTACCGGAGGGTCACTCAGTGGTACAGGAGGGTCACTCAGTGGTACCGGAGGGTCACTCAGTGGTACCGGAGGGTCACTCAGGGGTACAGGAGGGTCACTCAGGGGTACAGGAGGGTCACTCAGTGGTACCGGAGGGTCACTCAGGGGTACAGGAGGGTCACTCAGTGGTACAGGAGGGTCACTCAGTGGTACCGGAGGGTCACTCAGGGGTACAGGAGGGTCACTCAGTGGTACAGGAGGGTCACTCAGTGGTACCGGAGGGTCACTCAGGGGTACAGGAGGGTCACTCAGTGGTACAGGAGGGTCACTCAGTGGTCAGATGGTGACTCAGTGGTCAAATGGGCACTAGGAGCTATAGGATGACCACTCGGTGCTATAGGATGGTCACTCGGTGCTATAGGATGGTCACTCGGTGCTATAGGATGGCCACTCGGTGCTATAGGATGGCCACTCGGTGCTATAGGATGGCCACTCGGTGCTATAGGATGGCCACTCGGTGCTATAGGATGGCCGCTCTGTGCTATAGGATGGTCGCTCGGTGCTATAGGGTGGTCGCTCGGTGCTATAGGGTGGTCGCTCGGTGCTATAGGATGGCCGCTCGGTGCTATAGGATGGCCACCCGGTGCTATAGGATGGTCACTCGGTGCTACAGGATGGTCACTCAGTGCTACAGGATGGCCACTCGGTGCTACAGGATGGTCACTCGGTGCTACAGGATGGTCACTCGGAGCTATAGGATGGTCACTCGGTGCTACAGGATGGCCACTCGGTGCTACAGGATGGTCACTCGGTGCTATAGGATGGTCACTCGGTGCTATAGGATGGTCCCTCGGTGCTATAGGATGGTCACTCGGAGCTATAGGATGGTCACTCGGAGCTATAGGATGGCCGCTCGGAGGTATAGGATGGCCGCTCGGTGCTATAGGATGGTCGCTCGGTGCTATAGGATGGTCGCTCGGTGCTATAGGATGGTCGCTCGGTGCTACAGGATGGTCGCTCGGTGCTATAGGATGGTCACTCGGTGCTATAGGATGGCCGCCCGGTGCTATAGGATGGCCACCCGGTGCTATAGGATGGCCACTCGGTGCTATAGGATGGCCACTCAGTGCTATAGGATGGTCCCTCTGTGCTATAGGATGGTCACTCGGTGCTATAGGATGGTCACTCAGTGGTCTAATGGTCACTCAGTGGTCTAATGGTCACTCAGTGGTCTAATGGTCACTCAGTGCAATAGGATGGTCACTCATTGGTCTAATGGTCACTCAGTGCTATAGGATGGTCACTCATTGATCGAATGGTCACTAAGTAGTGTTGTCATGGTCATTGAGTGTTGCGATGGCCAGTTAGTGTAATTCAGTAGTGTGATGGTCACTGATGGTCAACCAAGCTACTGGCTCTAGATAACACTACTCAGCTCCCTGACTGCTGCTGTGTGTGTCACTGTGTGACCACCAGCGTAATAAACCAGGTTATCTGCAGTGGTTTCACTGTTACATAAAGAGTCCCTTCACGGTCACATAACACCTATCCCCCCCTCATCAGCACTATTGATAATTTGCCACCACCGTCTCAGCAAGTGTGCTTAGTGCACTGGTAAGGACCATGGTGTTTTCTAAAGCATACCATGTTTACAGTAGTCTTTCTACAAATCTCTGCAGCCCTTAGTTTGTGTGTGAGGGTTTAAGTTCTTTAGACACCCTGGTTTAGGTCCTGGTTTAGGTCCCCAGAACACCCTGGTTTAGGTCCTGGTTTAAGTCCCCTGTACACCCTGGTTTAGGTCCTGGTTTAAGTCCTCTGGACACCCTGGTTTAGGTCCTGGTTTAAGTCCCCTGGACACCCTGGTTTAGGTCCCCTGGACACCCTGGTTTAGGTCCCCTGGATACCCTGGTTTAGGTCCTGGTTTAGGTCCCCTGGACACCCTGGTTTAGGTCCTGGTTTAGGTCCCCAGAACCCTGGTTTAGGTCCTGGTTTAGGTCCCCTGGACACCCTGGTTTAGGTCCTGGTTTAGGTCCCCAGGACCCTGGTTTAGGTCCTGGTTTAGGTCCCCTGGACACCCTGGTTTAGGTCCTGGTTTAGGTCCCCTGGACACCCTGGTTTGTATCAGTGGGGGTGAGACAGAGATGCAGGCACAGAGCTAAAGAGTATGACTGTCTTTCAGGCCATCTGTAAGGTAGCAGTGCATGGTGAGAGCTGGGTAAACATTGCCTTAAATAGAGAACACAATGCACTGGTAACAGGAGATAGACGCTCCTTCCTCCGCATGCTCTCGTACAGATTATAATATATTGTGGTGTGTGTGTGTGTATTTTTTTGTATGTGCATGTTCAGATGTATAGGTCTGTATGTGTATGTGTGTTAGCATGCATTTCTGTGTAGATGTACATCCATGTGAGTGACTCGATCACAGAGAAGCAAAGACACTGCACACAAAAAAACTGTAAAAGCGTTAAACTGTACTGGCTTGCCCCCTATTGGAGGATAGTATTCATACCAAATGAAGGGAAAATAAATCGCTGAAAATACTGTATAATGGCTTTTTAAAAATAATGTTTTCACTAATAGAGGCCAGCAATTCCTTCAACAATACATAATATTATTTTCAAAAGAGCACTGCTTATTATGTGTTGTCTTAACCCAGACAGCTACAGACAAAGCTCCAGCCTGAGACCATGGATGCTACACTATAGTCCTATTGCAGCTAAGAGGTTTGCAGAGAAAAGAGCCATGCACGGTGAGAGGCAGAATAGGCCTTCACCTTGATTCATTCTCCTCTCAACACCTGCGGCTGTCACTTTCTTCACAACACCATTGTTACGTATCAGTGAGAATTGAAATAAGGTTTTGTTTCCCATTCCTTCTTTCTGAGTCAAGTATAAAATACTTCATTTCAGGAGACCTTGAATCCTTTCAATAGCTCCCACATGCTAACACAAGACACGCAGACCCACACAGAAGCACAGAAGCGAGTGTGTGTGTGTGGTTGCATATGTGTGTGTGTGTGTGTGTGTGTGTGTGTGTGTGTGTGTGTGTGTGTGTGTGTGTGTGTGTGCGTGTGTGTATGTGTGTGTGTGTGTGTGTGTATGTATACACACCTCTGCACAAAAAAAGGAGGGATTTTGGTGCTAGACTCAGCACCTGTCTGTATAAAAACATTCCTTCTATGCACAGACTATTCATTGCATTTAGAAGGAGAGAGAAATGCATTGAATTGCTACCTTTACACAGCAATCCCTAAAGGAACTAGAGATAGCAAAGGAAAAGGGAAGAAGGTTGAAAGAAATGCATTATTCCTCTCTCAAATTAAAGTGAAATAAAAAAATAAAACCTCATGTACTGTATTCTTGCAAAACATTGTCTTTCCAACATTGCCATCTCCTGGTAACATATGTAAATGCACTCACCTATACAATGACTTGAATTCCGTTTACAAGGATCGTATTTATTTCAAAATACCAATCTAATGAAGTTACTTTCCATACAAAATATACATCTATAAAATACAAAAACATTACTGTCGTTTGCACCCAATGATGCAATATCTACAGCAATCCAAAATCATTTCAGTGACAGCTATTTGATATTCCTCAATTTCGCCACCTGCTGTCTATACATGGGTGTGTCACCTTAAGTGGTTATTAGCTGTTGTCAAATTTACGTAGTTCTCGAAAGACGGTTCTGTTCCTCAATAGTGTGCAGCCAGAGAATTCTACTAGATCAGGGATTGGCAACTGGTGTCCCACAGCCCCCATTTTGAAGGCCCTCGGATCAATTTCCCCAGGAAAGCAGCCGGGGTCTCAATTTATTATTGCAAGTTATAATAGTAGAATACACCAGGTGTCATTTGGAAATGTGGTTGTGCATCAGCAGTTTCTCTTGTTATGTCAGTCACTGACAGTCACTCAATATAGCTCATGTCAGCTAGATTGTTTTAGATTGCTAAATTAGTTTAGCATCCTGTTATCTAAACTTGTTATCATGGTCGAATAACCATCGGTCTCCCATTCGTGCTGAAGATTAGTGCTTTTTGAGGTCAGTTTGGTTTCAGTTTGATAATAAAAATAATAATCATGGTTTTCCATTTTGGTTATTTGGGTTGAATACTGTAACACAGAATAAAACAAAGAGTTTATGTCCCATGGTGGTAGTGACTGCCCATTACTGCTCATCACTTATATCATTTTACATGCCTTTACTTTAATCAAATATTTCAGCTGTGTATATATCATTTGTTTCATTTTATGACTTCATTATTCATCATTACAAATCATCACTATAGAGCTGCTGCCTATGCTGTCTGACAAAATCACTATTTTAGTAGTTCTTCAAATTAAATAAAGCATACTTTTATGACAAACTATCAATCAGTTGGACTTAGATCATGTATTTTCAGGTAGAGATATCTCGTGAAGCAACACCTGCTCTCTATATCCCCTCACTATCCTGCATTCTGCCTCTTCCGTAGCAGGCATACAGTAAAAGAAACAGAGACAGGACAAGTAGATTCTCAATGGATTGTGGTCAATGTAGTTAAATGTCACGTTTTATGCGCTAAACTATTCAGAATATTGGCCTGATGGAAATTCCCTACTACATCGCACAGTTCAGGCTGAATCTGATTTATCTCTTGAGAAGCTGTGCAATATGCGCATTGAGCTCACAGAAAAAAACTGAACAAAATGGAATTCAAATAATTGAACCAATGTTTTTTTTTTTACCGAAAGATAACTGAAATTTCGGTTAATCGCTCAGCACTAGCCCCAAGTCTCACTCATATCATATTAAAAACATTTCTCTCCACCCTATAGCAAGATGTTTAGAATTGCAGGAAATTAACTGTAAAACAGCTCATTTTCCTCTCTGCCCAATGCCAAAATGAGTAGAACTGCACAAAATGAGTTTTAAATTGCAAAATCTTCTCTCCGCTCCATGGCAAAATGTGTTGAATTGAAGCCAACTTGCTTTAAATCTGCAACATTTTCTCTACACCCCACGGCAAAATGTGTAGAAATCCATGAAATTAACTCTTAAACTTGTGGGTTGTCTCTTGTGTTGGTATGTAGCTGGCTGGTGTTCGAACATGGCAAAATTGGTTTGACTTTGGATAGCCTATGGCTGGGTCTAGTTAGGGACCATCAATAAATTACACAATGTAAATGAGACAATATTTTCATGTTGCACACCTTTTAGTTCTCATTAAATGCTTTCAATATTTACAGTTGAACGTTTACATACACCTTAGCCAAATACATTTAAACTCAGTTTTTCACAATTCCTGACATTTAATCAGAGTAAAGAATCCCTGTCTTGGGTCAGTTAGGATCACCACTTTGTTTTAAGAATGTGAAATGTCAGAATAATAGTAGAGAGAATGATTTATTTCAGCTTTTATTTCTTTCATCACATTCCCAGTGGGTCAGAAGTTTACATACACTCAATTAGTATTTGGTAGCATTGCCTTAACATTTTTTTACTTGGGTCAAACGTTTCAGGTAGCCTTCCACAAGCTTCCCACAATAAGTTGGGTGAATTGTGGCCCATTCCTCCTGACAGAGCTGGAGTAACTGAGTCAGATTTGTAGGCCTCCTTGCTCACACACGCTTGAGGTCAGGACTTTGTGATGGCCACTCCAATACCTTGACTTTGCTGTCCTTAAGCCATTTTGCTTTGGAAGTATGCTTGGAGTCATTGTCCATTTGGAAGACCTATTTGCGACCAAGCTTTGACTTCCTGACTGATGTCTTGAGATGTATGTTGCTTCAATATATCCACATAATTTCCCATCCTCATGATGCCATCTATTTTGTGAAGTGCACCAGACCCTCCTGCAGTAAAGCACCCCCACAACATGATGCTGCCACCCCTGTGCTTCACGGTTGGGATGGTAGTCTTCAGCTTGCAAGCCTCCCACTTTCTCCTCCAAACATAACGATGGTCATTATGGCCAAACAGTTCTATTTTTGTTTCATCAGATCAGAGGACATTTGTCCAAAAAGTACGATCTTTGTTCCCATCTGCAGCTGCAAACCGTAGTCTGACTTTTTTATGGTGGTTTTAGAGCAGTGGCTTCTTCCTTGCTGAGCGGCCTTTCAGGTTATGTCAATATAAGACTCATTTTACTGTGGATGTAGATAATTTTGTACCTGTTTCCTGCATCTTCACAAGGTCCTTTGCTGTTGTTCTGGGATTGATTTGCACTTTTCGCACCAAAGTACGTTCATCTCCAGGAGACAGAGACCTTCAGGCATTTGGAAATTGCTCCCAAGGATGAACCAGACTTGTGGATGTCTACAATTTTCTTTCTGCGGTCTTGGCTGATTTCTTTTGATTTTCCCATGATGTCAAGCAAAGACGCACTGCATTTGAAGGTAGGCCTTGAAATACATCCACAGGTACACCTCCAATTGACTCAAATGATATCAATTAGCCTATCAGAAGCTTCTAAAGCCATGACACCATTTTATGGAATTTTCCAAGCTGTTAAAGGCACAGTCAATTTAGTGAATGTAATCTTCTGACCCACTGGAATTGTGATACCTTGAATTATAAGTGAAATAATCTGCCTGTAAACAATTGTTGGAAAAATGACTTGTGTCATGCACAAAGTAGATGTCCTAACCGACTTGAAGAAATTTGTGGAGTGGTTGAAAAATGAGTTTTAATGACTCCAACCTAAGTGTATTGTCGTGTCTTTGGCATCATTAAAACTGAAGACTTATTTATCAAATAACTCTCTGTAATTATTATTACGCGATTAAACTGATTAATCGTGTAACTGTAATTGACTAGGACGTCGGGGCACCAAGGAAAATATTCAGATTACAAAGTTATAATTTTCCTAATATAACTTTCAGATATTTTAATATCTGATCAATTAGTCTTCGAATTTATTGAATTATTATTTACCTCACGTTAGTCTCTGTCACGTCCTGACCAGCAGATGGAGCTGTTGTAGTAGTTTGGGTGTCAGGACGTGGCAGTCTTGTGTGTGTGTGTTTGAATGTTCTCTGTGTCTTGTGACTCCTGATCAGGAACAGCTAGGGATCGTTGTTCCTGATTGGGAGTCATATATGTAGGAGTATGTTTGTCACGGGGGGTTGTGGGGAATTGTGGTGAGCACTGCTTTTTTTGGTTTAGCCTGCTACACTGTCGTATCTTGAGTACTGTTCATTGTTTTGTTTATTGTTTTTCCAGTGGATACTTTACTTGTTTTTCTAATTAAAGAAACATGAGTGTCCACACTTCTGCTGCGCCTTGGTCCTCCTTTCAAATCCACGATGGATACTGTGACAGTCTCATTCCAAACGTCGTAAATTGTTGGTTATCTGCACGAGCCCAGTCTTCACTATGAGTCATCCATACATCAATTGTCTTAAAATCATTTATTTACTAACTAAGTAATTCACAGAAATGCATAACACAAACAAACAAAGTAGATATGGTTACAAAGAAATTATAGAGGAATGTGCTCTAGTGGGCTAAACAAGTATGGCGGCTTGTTAGACAAAAGGGGAGTGGGGGTCAGCTGAGAAGGCACTACAGAGTTGATAATTATAACAATTGAAATGCTAATCCTTTGCACATGAACGCTCACTCATTCGGGAACAATTGCAATCAATATATATTTTTACGCTCAGTGTGTTGTCGGGATCTCTGTTGAAAGTTCGTTTCTGTTGGAGAGTTTGTCCGCTCTCTCTCTCTCTGTTGTGGTTAGAATGGATGGTTCAGAGTGACATTCATTCATGTCGTTATAGAATAGATGTTTCGGCAGTTGTCGGTCTTCACGTTCAATGATACCGAATTCCTAGCTGCAGACTAGTAATTAATATCAAAGACTTGTTCTTATTCTGTCGGTATTGATAGTCTAAGAGTTTAACCACGTGGGATGGTTAAAAGATTCAGCAATCTACTTAAACCTTATTTCCCTCAATGATAGAGATAGAGGGAAATAATGCAACCTTTAGCCATCTCGTAATTGAGGTAAGCTCGGTCTCAAACCTTGACCCTCTCGTTATCGAGGTAAGCTGGTCTGCTGATAGAAAACCCAGGTGGGGGTTTTATTCGGAACATTGAGAAGGGCTGTCTCATGACGCCAGGTCCTGTCTTTGCCCCTGGGGGTGTGCCAATGACTTAGTGAAACTTTAAACAGAAATACAATTCTCTCACATTAACATCATTACATAGCATCCCATCATGTCACAAATAGCTTCATCCTTATTCATTCATTTTATACAACCATTAGATGTAAGCCTCATAACTGAGACTCTTCTATAAACATGGTTATGGTAATGTGGCGGTATGAGTTTCACAAAATTGTACCAAACGGACCCAGTTCGTAGCTGGATTCTTCACCGATCTTTTATACCTTCTCCAGAACCTGAATATTGTTTGGTTGTCAAGTTCTGTGAGGTAGAAGAAATTCCTTTGTTCTCTCTATGAAAACTCACTCTCTCTATACTGTCTGGCAATGAGGAGGGGGTCTCCTCCAGGAATTTACGACCTCTTTTACAGAGCCTGGTGTAAGGAGTATAGAGAGGGAGAGGGGGATAGTGCTCGCTGTACCCAAAGAGGGCAACGTCATGACAGTATGTAAATGACCGACTTTAACTGCATGTATGAACTTCTACAATTTATAGTTGGTTTGAGGTTTTTAAGTCATTTACATTTGGAGTTATTTGAATTGTAACATATTGACCCATGAACATTGTGTAATTCATCGATGTTCCTTCACAAGTAAAACAAAATTTACTACGGGCATTACGATTAGTCTTGTGCAGCTGCTTTCCGATTTGATAATTCCTTGTGTGCTGTCAGCATGTGAGCAGGATTGAAATAAGCACAACCTTCCTTTACATTGTGACATAGTCAGGTACAAAACTCCACAATAGACTAATGAACACAATAAGAAATAAACAGAAAATAATCCCTGCATTTTAACACAGTAGTTTTATCCTGCTGAAAGACAGGTGTCTTTATATGTTGAGTGTCGAATAGATCACAGCACCCTCTTCCTGTACCTATGGACATTAATATGAGTTAATCACAAAGAACATTCTAAACAGCTAAGTGCTATTCTTACCTGATTTGACCCTGATGTGACCCTGATGTTGGGATCTGAAAAAGACAAGAAATGCCAATTGTTACGCTTCAATTTACATTCTAAGAAACATTCTAAATTTCCAAATCCACTACTCACCACCAAGCCTGGGTTCACCGAATGCAACTTCGGAGTAATGAACTTCCTCATTGCCATCTTGCCCCCCCTGGCTCTCTGAAACATACAAAGTGCCTAAATGTTAAACAGTCATCTCAACCACAGAGATCCTATTAAGAGTTCTTATATGTAATTCTATGATCTCAACCTCCTTTCTCTACCCTTAGGCCTCACTCTCATACCTCTGTTAAACAAGATATATCTTATGTATTGTACAAAGTAGAGAAAGAGATACCTTGGTCTGCATGTGGATCAGTGATGTTACCATAGACTGTGTCATTCTTCTGGGTAAGTGGTAGGGATGTCACAGCTTTGAAAAAAGAGATCATAGAAAAATATTTGTACACCATTTTTGGCATAAACCTATGATGTAGCAACCCGACAAGTTTGGTCAGAAGTACAGACATCACTGCTACTGTAGTTATAGTCATTATAAAGAGTAGAGACAGCCCTGCTACTGTAGTTATAGTCATTATCAGGAGTAGAGACAGCCCTGTTAATGTAGTTATAATCATTATCAGGAGTAGAGACAGCCCTGTTACTGTAGTTATAGTCATTATCAGGAGTAGAGACAGCCCTGTTACTGTAGTTATAGTCATTATCAGGAGTAGAGACAGCCCTGTTACTGTAGTTATAGTCATTATCAGGAGTAGAGACAGCCCTGTTACTGTAGTTATAGTCATTATCAGTAGAGACAGCCCTGTTACTGTAGTTATAGTCATTATCAGGAGTAGAGACAGCCCTGTTAATGTAGTTAGTCATTATCAGGAGTAGAGACAGCCCTGTTAATGTAGTTGTAGTCATTATCAGGAGTAGAGACAGCCCTGTTAATGTAGTTGTAGTCATTATCAGGAGGAGAGACAGCCCTGTTACTGTAGTTATTATCAGAAGTAGAGACAGCCCTGTTACTATAGTTACAGTCATTATCAGGAGTAGAGACAGCCCTGCTACTGTATTTATAGTCATTATCAGGAGTAGAGACAACTTTGTTACTGTAGTTAAAGTCATTATCAGGAGTAGAGACAGCCCTGTTACTATAGTTACAGTCATTATCAGGAGTAGAGACAGCCCTGTTACTGTAGTTATAGTCATTATCAGGAGTAGAGACAGCCCTGTTACTGTAGTTATAATCATTATCAGGAGTAGAGACAGCGATGTTACTGTAGTTTTAGTCATTATCAGGAGTAGAGACAGCCCTGTTACTGTAGTTATAGTCATTATCAGGAGTAGAGACAGCCTTGTTACTGTAGTTATAATCATTATCAGGAGTAGAGACAGCGATGTTACTGTAGTTTTAGTCATTATCAGGAGGAGAGACAGCCCTGTTACTGTAGTTATAGTCATTATCAGGAGTAGAGAAATCCTTGTTACTGTAGTTATAGTTATTATCAGGAGTAAAGACAGCCCTGTTACTGTAGTTATAGTCATTATCAGGAGTAGAGACAGCCCTGTTACTGTAGTTATAGTCATTATCAGGAGTAGAGACAACCCTGTTACTGTAGTTATAGTCATTATCAGGAGTAGAGACAGACCTGTTACTGTAGTTATAGTCATTATCAGGAGTAGAGACAGCCCTGTTACTGTAGTTATAGTCATTATAAGGAGTAAAGACAGACCTGTTACTGTAGTTATAGTCATTATCAGGAGTAGAGACAGCCCAGTTAATGTAGTTAGACATTATCACGAGTAGAGACAGCACTGTTACAGTTGTAGCAGTCATTAACACGAGTAGAGACAGCCCTGTTACTGTAGTTATAGTCATTATCAGGAGGAGAGACAGACCTGTTACTGTAGTTTTAGTCATTATCAGGAGTAGAGACAGCCCTGTTACTGTAGTTACAGTCATTATCAGGAGTAGAGACAGCCCTGTTACTGTAGTCATGGTCATTATCAGGAGTAGAGACAGCCCTGTTACTGTAGTTATAATCATTATCAGGAGTAGAGACAGCCCTGTTACTGTAGTTATTATCATTATCAGGAGTAGAGACAGCCCTGTTACTGTAGTCATGTTCATTATCAGGAGTAGAGACAGCCCTGTGTGACGACCCTCCCACTCTGTCTGCTGTATTTTCTCTCTTTGCTCTTGTTCCTTATTAGGAGGCCAGTGGGCGGAGTGGGAAGGGTCGTCAGCTAGATGGGAAACACCTGGGCTCGGGTGTGTCCCAGGATAAAGACACCTCTTCCACAGTCATTGGGGAGACTCTCTCCACGCAGACACTTTGTTGTTTTTGGTTGTGTAGTTTTGTGGCTTTTTGGTTATTTGCTTTGGCACCTTTCAACACCCTGCATTATCACATTCAGGTATGCAAAACACTCACTTACACTACTGATTACTGATTACACATGCCATTGTTAATTACTTAGTTACTTTATTTAATAAATATATATTTTTGTTACTCCTTGTCTCCACGTTGTCTCCCTTTTGTTGCGAACTCTGAGCCGGTTCGTAACAAGTGGGGGCTCATCCGGGATCTTGAACTTGTGTTTGGGAGAAAACGTGGAGGTATGGTAAATTGAGGTGCTTTGTTTGTATATTTTGTTAGTTTGAGTTTGGTGCTCAGTACTGGTTGCCTTTGTTTGTTTGGTTTGTGTGCTGGGTTGGAGAGAGTACATTGGTTAGTTTCCAGGTCCTGCCTAGCCTGGAAACGCTTGTTCTACTCGCTGTTGGAACATTGGTCTGAGGTGAGTACAATTAGCTGTGTACCTCGGTGGGAGATTTGGATAGGGTAGTGAAACTTACTACCTGGAGCTATAGCCTTTTTCCCCTGATAGGTTTAGCGACGTGTTTCGTTTTTGGAATATGTTGGGCATTGTTAATGTTTTATTTTTGTGTGGTGTCTGTGGACTGAGCAGTTGTCTCGGGAGCACATCCGTTGCTTGGTGGAATCTACCAGCGTGCTGGGGGGTTACTTCCTCGCCAGTGGGCTACAGTGCATAATTACCCACCGCAAATCTGCATGAAGACTAGGGTTGAGTTATTGTAGGTTTTGGGGGAAGCTCCATATCTCATCTCTTTTCTGTGGTACCAGTGTGATTGTTATTTCTCTTGTTGTGGTCTGGTGTGCTCAGAGGGGTTGAGTGAGAATTTTTTTTTTCTCTCCCTCTCTGACTATGGCGTCTAATGTAGACGAGTTCATTCGCTTTCCATCAGAGGAACTGTTAGACTTATGTACTAAAGAACAGCTGTTGAAGGTTGCTGAACACTACAAGGTTGAAATTAGTGATAAACGTAAAAAAAATTCTATTAGGTTAATATTGAAGGCCAATCTGATGGAGAGTGGTATTCTTGACGTTACCACTGGGGCAGCCTCTGCTGAGGACTCGCTATCTCCCCGATATGTTACAATTACCGCTCCATCGGTTAGTTCTAGTAGTCTTCTTTTTGAACAGCAGAAAGAGCTGCTTCTGTTACAGCTAGAGCACGATCGTGAGAAGATGGAGCACGATCGTGTAAAATATGAGAAGGAATTGGAATTTAAACAGGATATGGAGCATGCAGATCGGTTGAAATATGAAAAGGAATTGGCTGCTGATCAGTTAAAATATGAAAAGGAATTGGAATTTAAACAGGATATGGAGCGTGCTGATCGGTTGAAATATGAAAAGGAATTGGAATTTAAACAGGATATCGAGCGTGCTAAAATCAAGCTGCAAGAGGAGCGACTAGAGTTGGTTAGGGAAGGAAAGCTCTCAGGAGAGAGTTTGCTCTGGGAAGGTGACGCAGATTTACTTAGGAATCGTTCCTCTTTTGGTCGTGCCCCGGACACATTTGACATTGTTGGGAATTTACGGTTGTTGCCTCAGTTTAATGAAAGGGACCCTGAGACATTCTTTTCGTTGTTTGAGCGTGTTGCTGACGCTAGAAGTTGGCCTGATTCTGACCGCACTTTAATGTTGCAGTGTGTGCTGACTGGTAAAGCGCAGGAAGCATATTCAGCTCTTATCATAACTGACACTGTCGGCTACACTAAGGTTAAAACGGCGGTGTTACAGATTTACGAATTGGTTCCTGAGGCTTACCGCCAACGATTTAGAACTTTAGAAAGGGATGATAAGCAGACTCATGTTGAGTTTGCGTGAAAATTATCTTCACAGTTTAATCGCTGGTGTTCCGCCTCTGCGGTTATGACTTTTCAAGGGCTGTGTGATCTGATTATGTTAGAACAATTTAAGGACACAATCCCTGATCGTATAGCCACGTACATTAACGAACGGAAAGTAGAAACTGTCGCTGAAGCTGCGGTTTTGGCAGACGAATATGTTTTGACTCACAAAAGTGTTTTTGTAGAACCCCGTACTTGGAGTGAGTGGGGAGATTTGGGCGTTCGGAGAGATTTGGGCCTCGCTCACAGAGATACTCTGGTTCACGGGCAGAGTTTTATTCAACTAGGGTTGAGCCTGACTCCCGTGGTAAAACTGACTTTGGTCAAGAGTGTCACTACTGTCACGGCTCAGGTCATTGGAAAAATGAATGTCCGGTTCTCAGGTCTAGGGGTAAATTCAGTACGTGTGATAACGTTAAATCTAGGCCTACGGCGTTAGCTGCGTCTGTTCCACATCAGTTTACTCCTGAAACATTGTCTCAGGCCCAGGGCCATGTGAAAGTTCATATTGACCCAGGCTATTTACCTTTCGTTACGGAGGGATTTGTGTCTATGTTAGGAAGTAAGAACCTAGTGCCAGTGAAGATCCTACGAGACACAGGTGCCTCGGAATCGTTTGTGTTGGAATCTGTGTTACCCTTCTCTGCTGAGACTGATTCTGGGAATAGTGTTCTAATTAGGGGAATAGGTTTGAACAATCTGTCAGTTCCATTGCATAAACTGATATTGAATTGTGGACTGGTGAAAGGTGAGGTTGTTGTGGGGGTGCGTCCTTCGTTGCCTATTGAGGGTATCGACGTTATCCTTGGGAATAACTTGGCTGGTGAGTGTGTGTGGCCTGTCGTGTTTCCATCTCTAGTGGTTTCCACTAAACCGTCAATTGTAGGGATTCCTGATGAGAGTGAGCAGAGTTTCCCAGCGGTGTTCTCTGGGGGTGCAGTGACGCGGTCTATGAGCCAGGGTGACCTGGTCCCTGCTCCGGTAAATGAGAATACCACAAAGAAGTCTCTCACTGTTTTCCCTGTTATTCCGTTGTCTGTACTCCGCTCCGATCTAAACAATGCGCCACGGACTGACCCCACATTAGAAGAGTTGCGTGACCAAATTGTGCCTGTGGAACAGTTGGGAGATGTAGCACATGGTTATTTTCTCCAAGAGGATGTTCTGATGAGAAAGTGGGTGTCTACAGAGGATGGTAAACCTGTTCGTTTGGCTGATAACGTTACTTCCCTTGGTTCTTTTAATGCTAGGTCTGTGCATGAGGAAAAAAATGTTCCTGGTCCCGATGATTGCATACTGCAGGGTAGATTGAAAAATTCTGAGACACTGGATATTTTGGATAGCCCTTTTACTCAGCTACCTGTTGATGGGCGGAAAGAGCTGGTTGGTCTGATTCGGAAAATTCCAGGTTTGTTTTCTGTGACGCCTACACGTACAAACTTGATAGAGCATGATATGGACATTGGAGGTGCTGACCCCATTCGTCAGCGGTTCTATAGAGTCTCTGTAGAGAAACTGCGTTGTCTGGATGCTGAGGTCAGGTACATGCTGGAGAGTAAGATAGCAGAGCCTTCTTTCTCCAGTTGGGCTTCTCCCTGTATCTTGGTCAGTAAACCGGATGGAACGGACCACCGTAATGTAAACGGAGTCACTAAGCCAGATTAATTTCCTCTTCCTCAGATGGAGGACGGCCTTGATCAAGTCGGCGCAGCTAAGTTTGTGAGCAAATTTGACCTGTTATTGTGCTATTGGCAGGTGCCACTGACGAGTAGGGCACATGACATTTTTTGCCTTTATTACACCCTCTAGTCTGTACTCGTATTCGTTATGAGTTTAGTGACTATGAATCGTTGGCGTGACTATGAACCGTTGGGAGATGTTGTTTGCGTTTGTAGCTGATGTGGTCTCTTGTGCGCCCTGTTCCTGAGTGTTATGTGACTGACCATTGTTTGGTTTTGTCGTGTTCTAACTTTCCTGTCTGGTCCCTCCTGGTCTTGTGTTCTCCTTTCCTCTTAAATGTTGCTTACTGTACACAAAGGTTGCTGAGGCCTGGGGAGAAGGAGGTTGGCTGGGGCAAGTGGAAGGTGAACATGTAATCTCTCGTAAATTTGGGACGCAGAGGCCTGTGTCAATTTGGGACGCAGAGGCCTGTGTCAATTTGGGACGCAGAGGCCTGTGTCAATTTGGGACGCAGAGGCCTGTGTCAAGTTGGGGTTGAGAGCCCTGTTAGTTTCTTTTCCAAAAAGTTGAACCGTTATCAGTTGAACTACTCGGTCATGGAAAAAGAAGCGCTAGCACTCATTTGGGCGCTACAACACTTTGAAGGGTATGTCGGGTCGGGAGTAGTACCTATTGTGGTCTACACCGACCATAACCCTCTCATTTTTTTTCAGGTCCATGATGTGTCCTAATCAGAGGATAATGAGATGGTGTTTATTTTTACAATCCTTCCATCTCGATGTGAGGCATATCCGGGGAACTGGTAACGTGATTGCTGATGCGCTCTCTCGTGCGCCCTGTTCCTGAATATTTACGTGACTGACCGTTGTTTGGGGTTGTCATGTTCTGTTGTTCCTGTCTGTTCCCTCCTGGTCTCGTTTTCTTCTTTCCTCTTAAAAGTTGCTTCCTGTGTAAAGGTTGCTGAGGTCTGGGGAGGAGGTTGGTTGGGGCAGGTGGAACTGTGAACACTTAACCCCTTGTCAATTTGGGAGGCAGAGGCTGGTACGTTGTTCCGGGGCCCTTGTTGGTCCCCGGTTTTATGGGGGGGGGGTGTGACGACCCTCCCACTCTGTCTGCTGTATTTTCTCCCTTTGCTCTTGTTCCTTATTAGGATGCCAGTGGGCGGAGTGGGAAGGGTCGTCAGCTAGATGGGAAACACCTGGGCTCGGGTGTGTCCCAGGATAAAGACACCTCTTCCACAGTCATTGGGGAGACTCTCTCCACGCAGACACTTTGTTGTTTTTGGTTGTGTAGTTTTGTGGCTTTTTGGTTATTTGCTTTGGCACCTTTCAACACCCTGCATTATCACATTCAGGTATGCAAAACACTCACTTACACTACTGATTACTGATTACACATGCCATTGTTAATTACTTAGTTACTTTATTTAATAAATATATATTTTTGTTACTCCTTGTCTCCACGTTGTCTCCCTTAAGTTGCGAACTCTGAGCCGGTTCGTAACACCTGTTACAGTAGTCATGGTCATTATCAGGAGTAGAGACAGCCCTGTTACTGTAGTCATGGTCATTATCAGGAGTAGAGACAGCCCTGTTACTGTTGTTATAGTTATTACCAGGAGCAGAGACAGCCCTGTTACTGTAGTTATAGTCATTATCAGGAGTAGAGACAGACCTGTTACTGTTGTTATAGTCATTACCAGGAGCAGAGCCAGCCCAGTTAATGTAGTTAGACATTATCAGGAGTAGAGACAACTTTGTTACTGTAGTTATAGTCATTATCAGGAGTAGAGACAGCCCTGTTAATGTAGTTGTAGTCATTATCAGGAGTAGAGACAGCCCTGTTAATGTAGTTGTAGTCATTATCAGGAGTAGAGACAGCCCTGTTAATGTAGTTGTAGTCATTATCAGGAGTAGAGACAGCCCTGTTACTGTAGTTATAGTCATTATCAGGAGAAGAGACAACCCTGTTACTGTAGTTATAGTCATTATCAGGAGTAGAGACAGACCTGTTACTGTAGTTATAGTCATTATCAGGAGTAGAGACAGCCCTGTTACTGTAGTTATAGTCATTATAAGGAGTAAAGACAGACCTGTTACTGTAGTTATAGTCATTATCAGGAGTAGAGACAGCCCAGTTAATGTAGTTAGACATTATCAGGAGTAGAGACAGCCCTGTTACAGTAGTAGTAGTCATTATAAGGAGGAGAGACAGCCCTGTTACTGTAGTAGTAGTCATTATCAGGAGTAGAGACAGCACTGTTAATGTAGTTAGTGATTATCAGGAGTAGAAACA
Source organism: Salmo trutta (assembly GCF_901001165.1). Classification (NCBI taxonomy): domain Eukaryota; kingdom Metazoa; phylum Chordata; class Actinopteri; order Salmoniformes; family Salmonidae; genus Salmo; species Salmo trutta. Next base: position 12,504,862 of record NC_042976.1, on the reverse strand, counting down.
GCCCTGTTACAGTGGAGGCAGTCATTAACACGAGTAGAGACAGCCATGATACTGTATTTATAGTCATTATCACGAGTAGAGACAGCACTGTTACAGTTGTAGCAGTCATTAACACGAGTAGAGACAGCCCTGTTACTGTAGTTATAGTCATTATCAGGAGGAGAGTCAGACCTGTTACTGTAGTTACAGTCATTATCAGGAGTAGAGACAGCCCTGTTACTGTAGTTATAGTCATTATCAGGAGTAGAGACAGCCCTGTTACTGTAGTTATAATTATTATCAGGAGTAGAGACAGCCCTGTTACTGTAGTCATGGTCATTATCAGGATTAGAGACATCCCTGTTACTGTAGTTATAATCATTATCAGGAGTAGAGACAGCCCTGTTACTGTAGTTATTATCATTATCAGGAGTAGAGACACCCCTGTTACTGTAGTCATGTTCATTATCAGGAGTAGTGACAGCCCTGTTACAGTAGCTTTAATCAGGAGTAGAGACAGCCCTGTTACTGTACTCATGTTCATTATCAGGAGTAGAGACAGCCCTGTTACTGTAGTTATCTTTATCAGGAGTAGAGACAACCATGTTACTGTAGTTACAGTCATTATCAGGAGTAGAGACAGCCCTGTTTCTGTAGTTACAGTCATTATCAGGAGTAGAGACAGCCCTGTTACAGTAGTCATGGTCATTATCAGGAGTAGAGACAGCCCTGTTACTGTAGTCATGGTCATTATCAGGAGTAGAGACAGCCCTGTTACTGTTGTTATAGTTATTACCAGGAGCAGAGACAGCCCTGTTACTGTAGTTATAGTCATTATCAGGAGTAGAGACAGCCCTGTTACTGTAGTAATAGTCATTATCAGGAGTAGAGACAGCCCTGTTATTGTAGTTATAGTCATTATCAGGAGTAGAGACTGCCCTGTTACTGTAGTTATAGTCATTATCAAGAGTAGAGAAAGCTCTGTTACTGTAGTTATAGTCATTATCAGGAGGAGAGACAGACCTGTTACTGTAGTTTTAGTCATTATCAGGAGTAGAGACAGCCCTGTTACTGTAGTTACAGTCATTTTCAGGAGTAGAGACAGCCCTGTTACTGTAGTTATAGTCATTATCAGGAGTAGAGACAGCCCTGTTACTGTAATTACAGTCATTATCAGGAGTAGAGACAGCCCTGTTACTGTAGTTATAGTCATTATCAGGAGTAAAGACAGACCTGTTTTTATAGTTATAGTCTTTATTAGGAATAGAGAAAGCCATGTTACTGTAGTTATAGTCATTATCAGGAGTAGAGACAGCCCTGTTACTGTAGTTAGTCTTTATCAGGAGTAGAGACAGACCTGTTACTGTTGTTATAGTCATTACCAGGAGCAGAGCCAGCCCAGTTAATGTAGTTAGACATTATCAGGAGTAGAGACAGCCCTGTTACTGTTGTTACAGTCATTATCAGGAGTAGAGACATCAATGTTACAGTAGTTATAGTCATTATCAGGAGGAGAGACAGCCCTGTTACTATAGTTATAGTCATTATCAGGAGGAGAGACAGCCCTGTTACTGTAGTAGTAGTCATTATCAGGAGTAGAGACAGCCCTGTTACTGTAGTCATTATCAGAAGTAGAGACAGCCCTGTTACTATAGTTATAGTTATTATCAGAAGTAGAGACAGCCCTGTTACTATAGTTACAGTCATTATCAGGAGTAGAGACAGCACCGGTTACTGTATTTATAGTCATTATCAGGAGTAGAGACAGCCCTGTTACTGTAGTTATTATCAGAAGTAGAGACAGCCCTGGTACTATAGTTACAGTCATTATCAGGAGTAGAGACAGCCCTGTTACTATAGTTACAGTCATTATCAGGAGTAGAGACAGCCCTGTTACTGTAGTTATAGTCATTATCAGGAGTAGAGACAGCCCTGTTACTGTAGTTATAGTCATTATCAGGAGGAGAGACAGCCCTGTTACTGTAGTTACAGTCATTATCAGGAGTAGAGTCAGCCCTGTTACAGTAGTAGCAGTAGTCATTATCAGGAGGAGAGACAGCCCTGTTACTGTAGTTATAGTCATTATCAGGAGTAGAGACAGCCCTGTTACTGTAGTTATAATCATTATCAGGAGTAGAGACAGCGCTGTTACTGTAGTTATAATCATTATCAGGAGTAGAGACAGCCCTGTTACTGTAGCTTTATCAGAAGTAGAGACAACCCTTTTACTGTTGTTACAGTCATTATCAGGAGTTGAGACAGCCCTGTTACTGTAGTTAAAGTCATTAGCAGGAGTAGAGACAGCCCTGTTACTGTAGTTATAATCATTATCAGGAGTAGAGACAGCGCTGTTACTGTAGTTTTAGTCATTATCAGGAGGAGAGACAGCACTGTTACTGTAGTTATAGTCATTATCAGGAGTAGAGACAGCCCTGTTACTGTAGTTATAGTCATTATAAGGAGTAGAGACAGCCCAGTTATTGTAGTTAGACATTATCAGGAGTAGAGACAGCACTGTTACTGTAGTAGTAGTAGTAAAAGTCATTATCAGGAGTAGAGAAATCCTTGTTACTGTAGGTATAGTCATTATCAAGAGTAGTGACAGCCCTGTTACTGTAGTTATAGTCATTATAAGGAGGAGAGACAGCCCTGTTACTGTAGTAGTAGTCATTATCAGGAGTAGAGAAAGCCCTGTTAATGTAGTTAGTCATTATCAGGAGTAGAAACAGCCCTGTTACAGTGGAGGCAGTCATTAACACGAGTAGAGACAGCCATGATACTGTAGTTACAGTCATTATCAGGAGTAGAGACAGCACTGTTACAGTGGTAGTAGTCATTAACACGAGTAGAGACAGCCCTGTTACTGTAGTTATAGTCATTATCAGGAGGAGAGACAGACCTGTTACTGTAGTTACAGTCATTATCAGGAGTAGAGACAGCCCTGTTACTGTAGTTATAATCGTTATCAGGAGTAGAGACAGCCCTGTTACTGTAGTTATAATCATTATCAGGAGTAGAGACAGCCCTGTTACAGTAGTTACAGTCATTATCAGGAGTAGAAACAGCCCTGTTACAGTAGCTTTAATCAGGAGTAGAGACAGCCCTGTTACTGTAGTCATGTTCATTATCAGGAGTAGAGACAGCCCTGTTACTGTAGTCATGGTCATTATCAGGAGTAGAGACAGCCCTGTTACTGTAATTATTATCATTATCAGGAGTAGAGACAGCCCTGTTTCTGTAGTTACAGTCATTATCAGGAGTAGAGACAGCCCTGTTACTGTAGTCATGGTCATTATCAGGAGTAGAGACAGCCCTGTTACTGTTGTCATGGTCATTATCAGGAGTAGAGACAGCCCTGTTACTGTTGTTATAGTTATTACCAGGAGCAGAGACAGCCCTGTTACTGTAGTTATAGTCATTATCAGGATCAGAGACAGCCCTGTTACTGTAGTTATAGTCATTATCAGGAGTAGAGACAGCCCTGTTACTGTAGTTATAGTCATTATCAGGAGTAGAGACAGACCTGTTACTGTAGTTATAATCATTATCAGGAGTAGAGACAGCCCTGTTACTGTAGTTATAATCATTATCAGGAGTAGAGACAGCCCTATTACAGTAGTTACAGTCATTATCAGGAGTAGAGACAGCCCTGTTTCTGTAGTTACAGTCATTATCAGGAGTAGAGACAGCCCTGTTACTGTAGTTACAGTCATTATCAGGAGTAGAGACAGCCCTGTTTCTGTAGTTACAGTCATTATCAGGAGTAGAGATAGCCCTGTTACTGTAGTCATGTTCATTATCAGGAGTAGAGACAGCCCTGTTACTGTAGTCATGGTCATTATCAGGAGTAGAGACAACCCTGTTACTGTAGTTACAGACATTATCAGGAGTAGAGACAGCCCTGTTACTGTAGTCATGGTCATTATCAGGAGTAGAGACAGCCCTGTTACTGTTGTTATAGTTATTACCAGGATTAGAGACAGCCCTGTTACTGTAGTTACAGTCATTATCAGGAGTAGAGACAGCGCTTTTACTGTAGTTTTAGTCATTATCAGGAGGAGAGACAGCCCTGTTACTGTAGTTATTATCAGAAGTAGAGACAACCCTGTTACTGTTGTTACAGTCATTATCAGGAGTAGAGACAGCCCTGTTACTGTAGTTATAGTTATAATCAGGAGTAGAGACAGCCCTGTTACTGTAGTTATAATCATTATCAGGAGTAGAGACAGCGCTGTTACTGTAGTTTTAGTCATTATCAGGAGGAGAGACAGCCCTGTTACTGTAGTTATAGTCATTATAAGGAGTAGAGACAGCCCTGTTAATGTAGTTAGTCATTATCAGGAGTAGAAACAGCCCTGTTACAGTAGAGGCAGTCATTAACACGAGTAGAGACAGCCCTGTTACTGTAGTTATAGTCATTATCAGGAGTAGAGACAGCCCTGTTACTGTAGTAATAGTCATTATCAGGAGTAGAGACAGCCCTGTTATTGTAGTTATAGTCATTATCAGGAGTAGAGACTGCCCTGTTACTGTAGTTATAGTCATTATCAAGAGTAGAGAAAGCTCTGTTACTGTAGTTATAGTCATTATCAGGAGGAGAGACAGACCTGTTACTGTAGTTTTAGTCATTATCAGGAGTAGAGACAGCCCTGTTACTGTAGTTACAGTCATTTTCAGGAGTAGAGACAGCCCTGTTACTGTAGTTATAGTCATTATCAGGAGTAGAGACAGCCCTGTTACTGTAATTACAGTCATTATCAGGAGTAGAGACAGCCCTGTTACTGTAGTTATAGTCATTATCAGGAGTAAAGACAGACCTGTTTTTATAGTTATAGTCTTTATTAGGAATAGAGAAAGCCATGTTACTGTAGTTATAGTCATTATCAGGAGTAGAGACAGCCCTGTTACTGTAGTTAGTCTTTATCAGGAGTAGAGACAGCCCTGTTACTGTAGTCATTATCAGAAGTAGAGACAGCCCTGTTACTATAGTTATAGTTATTATCAGAAGTAGAGACAGCCCTGTTACTATAGTTACAGTCATTATCAGGAGTAGAGACAGCACCGGTTACTGTATTTATAGTCATTATCAGGAGTAGAGACAGCCCTGTTACTGTAGTTATTATCAGAAGTAGAGACAGCCCTGGTACTATAGTTACAGTCATTATCAGGAGTAGAGACAGCCCTGTTACTATAGTTACAGTCATTATCAGGAGTAGAGACAGCCCTGTTACTGTAGTTATAGTCATTATCAGGAGTAGAGACAGCCCTGTTACTGTAGTTATAGTCATTATCAGGAGGAGAGACAGCCCTGTTACTGTAGTTACAGTCATTATCAGGAGTAGAGTCAGCCCTGTTACAGTAGTAGCAGTAGTCATTATCAGGAGGAGAGACAGCCCTGTTACTGTAGTTATAGTCATTATCAGGAGTAGAGACAGCCCTGTTACTGTAGTTATAATCATTATCAGGAGTAGAGACAGCGCTGTTACTGTAGTTTTAGTCATTATCAGGAGGAGAGACAGCACTGTTACTGTAGTTATAGTCATTATCAGGAGTAGAGACAGCCCTGTTACTGTAGTTATAGTCATTATAAGGAGTAGAGACAGCCCAGTTATTGTAGTTAGACATTATCAGGAGTAGAGACAGCACTGTTACTGTAGTAGTAGTAGTAAAAGTCATTATCAGGAGTAGAGAAATCCTTGTTACTGTAGGTATAGTCATTATCAAGAGTAGTGACAGCCCTGTTACTGTAGTTATAGTCATTATAAGGAGGAGAGACAGCCCTGTTACTGTAGTAGTAGTCATTATCAGGAGTAGAGAAAGCCCTGTTAATGTAGTTAGTCATTATCAGGAGTAGAAACAGCCCTGTTACAGTGGAGGCAGTCATTAACACGAGTAGAGACAGCCATGATACTGTAGTTACAGTCATTATCAGGAGTAGAGACAGCACTGTTACAGTGGTAGTAGTCATTAACACGAGTAGAGACAGCCCTGTTACTGTAGTTATAGTCATTATCAGGAGGAGAGACAGACCTGTTACTGTAGTTACAGTCATTATCAGGAGTAGAGACAGCCCTGTTACTGTAGTTATAATCGTTATCAGGAGTAGAGACAGCCCTGTTACTGTAGTTATAATCATTATCAGGAGTAGAGACAGCCCTGTTACAGTAGTTACAGTCATTATCAGGAGTAGAGACAGCCCTGTTACAGTAGCTTTAATCAGGAGTAGAGACAGCCCTGTTACTGTAGTCATGTTCATTATCAGGAGTAGAGACAGCCCTGTTACTGTAGTCATGGTCATTATCAGGAGTAGAGACAGCCCTGTTACTGTAATTATTATCATTATCAGGAGTAGAGACAGCCCTGTTTCTGTAGTTACAGTCATTATCAGGAGTAGAGACAGCCCTGTTACTGTAGTCATGGTCATTATCAGGAGTAGAGACAGCCCTGTTACTGTTGTCATGGTCATTATCAGGAGTAGAGACAGCCCTGTTACTGTTGTTATAGTTATTACCAGGAGCAGAGACAGCCCTGTTACTGTAGTTATAGTCATTATCAGGATCAGAGACAGCCCTGTTACTGTAGTTATAGTCATTATCAGGAGTAGAGACAGACCTGTTACTGTAGTTATAATCATTATCAGGAGTAGAGACAGCCCTGTTACTGTAGTCATTGTCATTATCAGGAGTAGAGACAGCCCTGTTACTGTAGTTATAATCATTATCAGGAGTAGAGACAGCCCTATTACAGTAGTTACAGTCATTATCAGGAGTAGAGACAGCCCTGTTTCTGTAGTTACAGTCATTATCAGGAGTAGAGACAGCCCTGTTACTGTAGTTACAGTCATTATCAGGAGTAGAGACAGCCCTGTTTCTGTAGTTACAGTCATTATCAGGAGTAGAGACAGCCCTGTTACTGTAGTCATGTTCATTATCAGGAGTAGAGACAGCCCTGTTACTGTAGTCATGGTCATTATCAGGAGTAGAGACAACCCTGTTACTGTAGTTACAGACATTATCAGGAGTAGAGACAGCCCTGTTACTGTAGTCATGGTCATTATCAGGAGTAGAGACAGCGCTGTTACTGTTGTTATAGTTATTACCAGGATTAGAGACAGCCCTGTTACTGTAGTTACAGTCATTATCAGGAGTAGAGACAGCGCTTTTACTGTAGTTTTAGTCATTATCAGGAGGAGAGACAGCCCTGTTACTGTAGTTATTATCAGAAGTAGAGACAACCCTGTTACTGTTGTTACAGTCATTATCAGGAGTAGAGACAGCCCTGTTACTGTAGTTATAGTTATAATCAGGAGTAGAGACAGCCCTGTTACTGTAGTTATAATCATTATCAGGAGTAGAGACAGCGCTGTTACTGTAGTTTTAGTCATTATCAGGAGGAGAGACAGCCCTGTTACTGTAGTTATAGTCATTATAAGGAGTAGAGACAGCCCTGTTAATGTAGTTAGTCATTATCAGGAGTAGAAACAGCCCTGTTACAGTAGAGGCAGTCATTAACACGAGTAGAGACAGCCCTGTTACTGTAGTTATAGTCATTATCAGGAGGAGAGACAGACCTGTTACTGTAGTTACAGTCATTATCAGGAGTAGAGACAGCCCTGTTACTGTAGTTATAATCATTATCAGGAGTAAAGACAGCCCTGTTACTGTAGTCACGGTCATTATCAGGAGTAGAGACAGCCCTGTTACAGTAGTTACAGTCATTATGAGGAGTAGAGACAGCCCTGTTTCTGTAGTTACAGTCATTATCAGGAGTAGAGACAGCCCTGTTACAGTAGCTTTAATCAGGAGTAGAGACAGCCCTGTTACTGTAGTCATGTTAATTATCAGGAGTAGAGACAGCCCTGTTACTGTAGTCATGGTCATTATCAGGAATAGAGACAGCCCTGTTACTGTAGTCATGGTCATTATCAGGAGTAGAGAAAGCCCTTTTACTGTTGTTATAGTTATTACCAGGAGCAGAGACAGCCCTGTTACTGTATTTATAGTCATTATCAGGAGTAGAGACAGCACTGTTACTGTAGTTATAATCATTACCAGGAGCAGAGACAGCCCTGTTACTGTAGTTATAGTCATTATCAGGAGTAGAGACAGCTCTGTTACTGTAGTTAGTCATTATCAGGAGGAGAGACAGACCTGTTACTGTAGTTTTAGTCATTATCAGGAGTAGAGACAGCCCTGTTACTGTAGTTACAGTCATTATCAGGAGTAGAAACAGCCCTGTTACTGTAGTTATAGTCATTATCAGGAGGAGAGACAGCCCTGTTACTGTAGTTATAGTCATTATCAGGAGTAGAGACAGCCCTGTTATTGTAGTTATAGTCATTATCAGGAGTAGAGACAGCCCTGTTATTGTAGTTATAGTCATTATCAGGAGGAGAGACAGCCCTGTTACTGTAGTTACAGTAATTATCAGGAGTAGAGACAGCCCTGTTACAGTAGTAGCAGTAGTCATTATCAGGAGTAGAGAAATCCTTGTTACTGTAGTTATAGTCATTATCAGGAGTAGAGACAGCCCTGTTACTGTAGTTATAGTCATTATCAGGAGGAGAGACAGCCCTGTTACTATAGTTATAGTCTTTTTTAGGAATAGAGACAGCCCTGTTACTGTAGTTATAGTCATTATCAGGAGTAGAGACAGCCCTGTTACTGTAGTTATTATCAGAAGTAGAGACAACCCTGTTACTGTTGTTACAGTCATTATCAGGAGTAGAGACAGCCCTGTTACTGTAGTTATAGTCATTATCAGGAGTAGAGACAGCCCTGTTACTGTAGTTATAATCATTATCAGGAGTAGAGACAGCGCTGTTACTGTAGTTACTGTCATTATCAGGAGGAGAGACAGCCCTGTTACTGTAGTTATAGTCATTATAAGGAGTAGAGACAGCCCTGTTAATGTAGTTAGTCATTGTCAGGAGTAGAAACAGCCCTGTTACAGTGGAGGCAGTCATTAACACGAGTAGAGACAGCCATGATACTGTAGTTATAGTCATTATCAGGAGTAGAGACAGCCCTGTTACAGTGGTAGTAGTCATTAACACGAGTAGAGACAGCCCTGTTACTGTAGTTATAGTCATTATCAGGAGGAGAGACAGCCCTGTTTCTGTAGTCATGGTCATTATCAGGAGTAGAGACAGCCCTGTTACTGTAGTTATTATCATTATCAGGAGTAGAGACAACCCTGTTACTGTAGTTACAGTCATTATCAGGAGTAGAGACAGCCCTGTTTCTGTAGTTTCAGTCATTATCAGGAGTAGAGACAGCCCTGTTACTGTAGTCATGGTCATTATCAGGAGTAGAGACAGCCCTGTTACTGTAGTCATGGTCATTTTCAGGAGTAGAGACAGCCCTGTTACTGTTGTTATAGTTATTACCAGGAGCAGAGACAGCCCTGTTACTGTATTTATAGTCATTATCAGGAGTAGAGAAAGATCTCTTACTGTAGTTAGTAATTATCAGGAGGAGAGACAGACCTGTTACTGTAGTTATAGTCATTATCAGGAGTAGAGACAGCCCTGTTACTGTAGTTACAGTCATTATCAGGAGTAGAGACAGCCCTGTTACTGTAGTTATAGTCATTATCAGGAGGAGAGACAGCCCTGTTACTGTAGTTATAGTCATTATCAGGAGTAAAGACAGACCTGTTAATATAGTTATAGTCTTTATTAGGAATAGAGAAAGCCATGTTACTGTAGTTATAGTCATTATCAGGAGTAGAGACAGCCCTGTTACTGTAGTTAATCTTTATCAGGAGTAGAGACAGACCTGTTACTGTTGTTATAGTCATTACCAGGAGCAGAGCCAGCCCAGTTAATGTAGTTAGACATTATCAGGAGTAGAAAGAGCCCTGTTACTGTAGTTACAGTCATTATCAGGAGTAGAGACAGCCCTGTTACTGTAGTTTTTATCAGGAGTAGAGCCAGCTCTGTTACAGTGGAGGCAGTCATTAACACGAGTAGAGACAGCCCTGTTACTGTAGTTATAGTCATTATAAGGAGGAGAGACAGCCTGTTACTGTAGCTATAGTCATTAACAGGAGTAAAGACAGACCTGTTACTGTAGTTATAGTCATTATCAGGAGTAGAGACAGCCCAGTTAATGTAGTTACAGTCATTATCAGGAGTGGAGACAGCCCTGTTACTGTAGTTATAATCATTATCAGGAGTAGAGACAGCCCTGTTACAGTAGTAGTAGTAGTAGTAGTAGTCATTATCAAGAGTAGAGAAATCCTTGTTACTGTAGTTATAGTCATTATCAGGAGTAAAGACAGACCTGTTACTGTAGTTTTAGTCATTATCAGGAGGAGAGACAGCCCTGTTACTGTAGTAGTAGTCATTATCAAGAGTAGTGACAGCCCTGTTACTATAGTTAGAGTCATTATCAAGAGTAGTGACAGCCCTGTTACTGTAGTTATAGTCATTATAAGGAGGAGAGACAGCCCTGTTACTGTAGTTACAGTCATTATCAGGAGGAGAGACTGCCCTTTTTGCTGTTGTTATAGTTATTACCAGGAGCAGAGACAGCCCTGTTACTGTATTTATAGTCATTATCAGGAGCAGAGACAGCCCTGTTACTGTAGTTATAGTCATTATCAGGAGTAGAGACAGCTCTGTTACTGTAGTTAGTCATTATCAGGAGGAGAGACAGACCTGTTACTGTAGTTTTAGTCATTATCAGGAGTAGAGACAGCCCTGTTACTGTAGTTACAGTCATTATCAGGAGTAGAAACAGCCCTGTTACTGTAGTTATAGTCATTATCAGGAGGAGAGACAGCCCTGTTACTGTAGTTATAGTCATTATCAGGAGTAGAGACAGCCCTGTTATTGTAGTTATAGTCATTATCAGGAGGAGAGACAGCCCTGTTACTGTAGTTACAGTAATTATCAGGAGTAGAGACAGCCCTGTTACTGTAGTTATAGTCATTACCAGGAGGAGAGACAGCCCTGTTACTGTAGTTATAATCATTATCAGGAGTAGAGACAGCCCTATTACAGTAGTTACAGTCATTATCAGGAGTAGAGACAGCCCTGTTTCTGTAGTTACAGTCATTATCAGGAGTAGAGACAGCCCTGTTACTGTAGTTACAGTCATTATCAGGAGTAGAGACAGCCCTGTTTCTGTAGTTACAGTCATTATCAGGAGTAGAGATAGCCCTGTTACTGTAGTCATGTTCATTATCAGGAGTAGAGACAGCCCTGTTACTGTAGTCATGGTCATTATCAGGAGTAGAGACAACCCTGTTACTGTAGTTACAGACATTATCAGGAGTAGAGACAGCCCTGTTACTGTAGTCATGGTCATTATCAGGAGTAGAGACAGCCCTGTTACTGTTGTTATAGTTATTACCAGGATTAGAGACAGCCCTGTTACTGTAGTTACAGTCATTATCAGGAGTAGAGACAGCGCTTTTACTGTAGTTTTAGTCATTATCAGGAGGAGAGACAGCCCTGTTACTGTAGTTATTATCAGAAGTAGAGACAACCCTGTTACTGTTGTTACAGTCATTATCAGGAGTAGAGACAGCCCTGTTACTGTAGTTATAGTTATAATCAGGAGTAGAGACAGCCCTGTTACTGTAGTTATAATCATTATCAGGAGTAGAGACAGCGCTGTTACTGTAGTTTTAGCCATTATCAGGAGGAGAGACAGCCCTGTTACTGTAGTTATAGTCATTATAAGGGGTAGAGACAGCCCTGTTAATGTAGTTAGTCATTATCAGGAGTAGAAACAGCCCTGTTACAGTAGAGGCAGTCATTAACACGAGTAGAGACAGCCCTGTTACTGTAGTTATAGTCATTATCAGGAGTAGAGACAGCCCTGTTACTGTAGTAATAGTCATTATCAGGAGTAGAGACAGCCCTGTTATTGTAGTTATAGTCATTATCAGGAGTAGAGACTGCCCTGTTACTGTAGTTATAGTCATTATCAAGAGTAGAGAAAGCTCTGTTACTGTAGTTATAGTCATTATCAGGAGGAGAGACAGACCTGTTACTGTAGTTTTAGTCATTATCAGGAGTAGAGACAGCCCTGTTACTGTAGTTACAGTCATTTTCAGGAGTAGAGACAGCCCTGTTACTGTAGTTATAGTCATTATCAGGAGTAGAGACAGCCCTGTTACTGTAATTACAGTCATTATCAGGAGTAGAGACAGCCCTGTTACTGTAGTTATAGTCATTATCAGGAGTAAAGACAGACCTGTTTTTATAGTTATAGTCTTTATTAGGAATAGAGAAAGCCATGTTACTGTAGTTATAGTCATTATCAGGAGTAGAGACAGCCCTGTTACTGTAGTTAGTCTTTATCAGGAGTAGAGACAGCCCTGTTACTGTAGTCATTATCAGAAGTAGAGACAGCCCTGTTACTATAGTTATAGTTATTATCAGAAGTAGAGACAGCCCTGTTACTATAGTTACAGTCATTATCAGGAGTAGAGACAGCACCGGTTACTGTATTTATAGTCATTATCAGGAGTAGAGACAGCCCTGTTACTGTAGTTATTATCAGAAGTAGAGACAGCCCTGGTACTATAGTTACAGTCATTATCAGGAGTAGAGACAGCCCTGTTACTATAGTTACAGTCATTATCAGGAGTAGAGACAGCCCTGTTACTGTAGTTATAGTCATTATCAGGAGTAGAGACAGCCCTGTTACTGTAGTTATAGTCATTATCAGGAGGAGAGACAGCCCTGTTACTGTAGTTACAGTCATTATCAGGAGTAGAGTCAGCCCTGTTACAGTAGTAGCAGTAGTCATTATCAGGAGGAGAGACAGCCCTGTTACTGTAGTTATAGTCATTATCAGGAGTAGAGACAGCCCTGTTACTGTAGTTATAATCATTATCAGGAGTAGAGACAGCGCTGTTACTGTAGTTTTAGTCATTATCAGGAGGAGAGACAGCACTGTTACTGTAGTTATAGTCATTATCAGGAGTAGAGACAGCCCTGTTACTGTAGTTATAGTCATTATAAGGAGTAGAGACAGCCCAGTTATTGTAGTTAGACATTATCAGGAGTAGAGACAGCACTGTTACTGTAGTAGTAGTAGTAAAAGTCATTATCAGGAGTAGAGAAATCCTTGTTACTGTAGGTATAGTCATTATCAAGAGTAGTGACAGCCCTGTTACTGTAGTTATAGTCATTATAAGGAGGAGAGACAGCCCTGTTACTGTAGTAGTAGTCATTATCAGGAGTAGAGAAAGCCCTGTTAATGTAGTTAGTCATTATCAGGAGTAGAAACAGCCCTGTTACAGTGGAGGCAGTCATTAACACGAGTAGAGACAGCCATGATACTGTAGTTACAGTCATTATCAGGAGTAGAGACAGCACTGTTACAGTGGTAGTAGTCATTAACACGAGTAGAGACAGCCCTGTTACTGTAGTTATAGTCATTATCAGGAGGAGAGACAGACCTGTTACTGTAGTTACAGTCATTATCAGGAGTAGAGACAGCCCTGTTACTGTAGTTATAATCGTTATCAGGAGTAGAGACAGCCCTGTTACTGTAGTTATAATCATTATCAGGAGTAGAGACAGCCCTGTTACAGTAGTTACAGTCATTATCAGGAGTAGAGACAGCCCTGTTACAGTAGCTTTAATCAGGAGTAGAGACAGCCCTGTTACTGTAGTCATGTTCATTATCAGGAGTAGAGACAGCCCTGTTACTGTAGTCATGGTCATTATCAGGAGTAGAGACAGCCCTGTTACTGTAATTATTATCATTATCAGGAGTAGAGACAGCCCTGTTTCTGTAGTTACAGTCATTATCAGGAGTAGAGACAGCCCTGTTACTGTAGTCATGGTCATTATCAGGAGTAGAGACAGCCCTGTTACTGTTGTCATGGTCATTATCAGGAGTAGAGACAGCCCTGTTACTGTTGTTATAGTTATTACCAGGAGCAGAGACAGCCCTGTTACTGTAGTTATAGTCATTATCAGGATCAGAGACAGCCCTGTTACTGTAGTTATAGTCATTATCAGGAGTAGAGACAGACCTGTTACTGTAGTTATAATCATTATCAGGAGTAGAGACAGCCCTGTTACTGTAGTCATTGTCATTATCAGGAGTAGAGACAGCCCTGTTACTGTAGTTATAATCATTATCAGGAGTAGAGACAGCCCTATTACAGTAGTTACAGTCATTATCAGGAGTAGAGACAGCCCTGTTTCTGTAGTTACAGTCATTATCAGGAGTAGAGACAGCCCTGTTACTGTAGTTACAGTCATTATCAGGAGTAGAGACAGCCCTGTTTCTGTAGTTACAGTCATTATCAGGAGTAGAGACAGCCCTGTTACTGTAGTCATGTTCATTATCAGGAGTAGAGACAGCCCTGTTACTGTAGTCATGGTCATTATCAGGAGTAGAGACAACCCTGTTACTGTAGTTACAGACATTATCAGGAGTAGAGACAGCCCTGTTACTGTAGTCATGGTCATTATCAGGAGTAGAGACAGCGCTGTTACTGTTGTTATAGTTATTACCAGGATTAGAGACAGCCCTGTTACTGTAGTTACAGTCATTATCAGGAGTAGAGACAGCGCTTTTACTGTAGTTTTAGTCATTATCAGGAGGAGAGACAGCCCTGTTACTGTAGTTATTATCAGAAGTAGAGACAACCCTGTTACTGTTGTTACAGTCATTATCAGGAGTAGAGACAGCCCTGTTACTGTAGTTATAGTTATAATCAGGAGTAGAGACAGCCCTGTTACTGTAGTTATAATCATTATCAGGAGTAGAGACAGCGCTGTTACTGTAGTTTTAGTCATTATCAGGAGGAGAGACAGCCCTGTTACTGTAGTTATAGTCATTATAAGGAGTAGAGACAGCCCTGTTAATGTAGTTAGTCATTATCAGGAGTAGAAACAGCCCTGTTACAGTAGAGGCAGTCATTAACACGAGTAGAGACAGCCCTGTTACTGTAGTTATAGTCATTATCAGGAGGAGAGACAGACCTGTTACTGTAGTTACAGTCATTATCAGGAGTAGAGACAGCCCTGTTACTGTAGTTATAATCATTATCAGGAGTAAAGACAGCCCTGTTACTGTAGTCACGGTCATTATCAGGAGTAGAGACAGCCCTGTTACAGTAGTTACAGTCATTATGAGGAGTAGAGACAGCCCTGTTTCTGTAGTTACAGTCATTATCAGGAGTAGAGACAGCCCTGTTACAGTAGCTTTAATCAGGAGTAGAGACAGCCCTGTTACTGTAGTCATGTTAATTATCAGGAGTAGAGACAGCCCTGTTACTGTAGTCATGGTCATTATCAGGAATAGAGACAGCCCTGTTACTGTAGTCATGGTCATTATCAGGAGTAGAGAAAGCCCTTTTACTGTTGTTATAGTTATTACCAGGAGCAGAGACAGCCCTGTTACTGTATTTATAGTCATTATCAGGAGTAGAGACAGCACTGTTACTGTAGTTATAATCATTACCAGGAGCAGAGACAGCCCTGTTACTGTAGTTATAGTCATTATCAGGAGTAGAGACAGCTCTGTTACTGTAGTTAGTCATTATCAGGAGGAGAGACAGACCTGTTACTGTAGTTTTAGTCATTATCAGGAGTAGAGACAGCCCTGTTACTGTAGTTACAGTCATTATCAGGAGTAGAAACAGCCCTGTTACTGTAGTTATAGTCATTATCAGGAGGAGAGACAGCCCTGTTACTGTAGTTATAGTCATTATCAGGAGTAGAGACAGCCCTGTTATTGTAGTTATAGTCATTATCAGGAGGAGAGACAGCCCTGTTACTGTAGTTACAGTAATTATCAGGAGTAGAGACAGCCCTGTTACAGTAGTAGCAGTAGTCATTATCAGGAGTAGAGAAATCCTTGTTACTGTAGTTATAGTCATTATCAGGAGTAGAGACAGCCCTGTTACTGTAGTTATAGTCATTATCAGGAGGAGAGACAGCCCTGTTACTATAGTTATAGTCTTTTTTAGGAATAGAGACAGCCCTGTTACTGTAGTTATAGTCATTATCAGGAGTAGAGACAGCCCTGTTACTGCAGTCATTATCAGGAGTAGAGTCAGCCCTGTTACAGTAGTAGCAGTAGTCATTATCAGGAGGAGAGACAGCCCTGTTACTGTAGTTATAGTCATTATCAGGAGTAGAGACAGCCCTGTTACTGTAGTTATAATCATTATCAGGAGTAGAGACAGCGCTGTTACTGTAGTTTTAGTCATTATCAGGAGGAGAGACAGCACTGTTACTGTAGTTATAGTCATTATCAGGAGTAGAGACAGCCCTGTTACTGTAGTTATAGTCATTATAAGGAGTAGAGACAGCCCAGTTATTGTAGTTAGACATTATCAGGAGTAGAGACAGCACTGTTACTGTAGTAGTAGTAGTAAAAGTCATTATCAGGAGTAGAGAAATCCTTGTTACTGTAGGTATAGTCATTATCAAGAGTAGTGACAGCCCTGTTACTGTAGTTATAGTCATTATAAGGAGGAGAGACAGCCCTGTTACTGTAGTAGTAGTCATTATCAGGAGTAGAGAAAGCCCTGTTAATGTAGTTAGTCATTATCAGGAGTAGAAACAGCCCTGTTACAGTGGAGGCAGTCATTAACACGAGTAGAGACAGCCATGATACTGTAGTTACAGTCATTATCAGGAGTAGAGACAGCACTGTTACAGTGGTAGTAGTCATTAACACGAGTAGAGACAGCCCTGTTACTGTAGTTATAGTCATTATCAGGAGGAGAGACAGACCTGTTACTGTAGTTACAGTCATTATCAGGAGTAGAGACAGCCCTGTTACTGTAGTTATAATCGTTATCAGGAGTAGAGACAGCCCTGTTACTGTAGTTATAATCATTATCAGGAGTAGAGACAGCCCTGTTACAGTAGTTACAGTCATTATCAGGAGTAGAGACAGCCCTGTTACAGTAGCTTTAATCAGGAGTAGAGACAGCCCTGTTACTGTAGTCATGTTCATTATCAGGAGTAGAGACAGCCCTGTTACTGTAGTCATGGTCATTATCAGGAGTAGAGACAGCCCTGTTACTGTAATTATTATCATTATCAGGAGTAGAGACAGCCCTGTTTCTGTAGTTACAGTCATTATCAGGAGTAGAGACAGCCCTGTTACTGTAGTCATGGTCATTATCAGGAGTAGAGACAGCCCTGTTACTGTTGTCATGGTCATTATCAGGAGTAGAGACAGCCCTGTTACTGTTGTTATAGTTATTACCAGGAGCAGAGACAGCCCTGTTACTGTAGTTATAGTCATTATCAGGATCAGAGACAGCCCTGTTACTGTAGTTATAGTCATTATCAGGAGTAGAGACAGACCTGTTACTGTAGTTATAATCATTATCAGGAGTAGAGACAGCCCTGTTACTGTAGTCATTGTCATTATCAGGAGTAGAGACAGCCCTGTTACTGTAGTTATAATCATTATCAGGAGTAGAGACAGCCCTATTACAGTAGTTACAGTCATTATCAGGAGTAGAGACAGCCCTGTTTCTGTAGTTACAGTCATTATCAGGAGTAGAGACAGCCCTGTTACTGTAGTTACAGTCATTATCAGGAGTAGAGACAGCCCTGTTTCTGTAGTTACAGTCATTATCAGGAGTAGAGACAGCCCTGTTACTGTAGTCATGTTCATTATCAGGAGTAGAGACAGCCCTGTTACTGTAGTCATGGTCATTATCAGGAGTAGAGACAACCCTGTTACTGTAGTTACAGACATTATCAGGAGTAGAGACAGCCCTGTTACTGTAGTCATGGTCATTATCAGGAGTAGAGACAGCGCTGTTACTGTTGTTATAGTTATTACCAGGATTAGAGACAGCCCTGTTACTGTAGTTACAGTCATTATCAGGAGTAGAGACAGCGCTTTTACTGTAGTTTTAGTCATTATCAGGAGGAGAGACAGCCCTGTTACTGTAGTTATTATCAGAAGTAGAGACAACCCTGTTACTGTTGTTACAGTCATTATCAGGAGTAGAGACAGCCCTGTTACTGTAGTTATAGTTATAATCAGGAGTAGAGACAGCCCTGTTACTGTAGTTATAATCATTATCAGGAGTAGAGACAGCGCTGTTACTGTAGTTTTAGTCATTATCAGGAGGAGAGACAGCCCTGTTACTGTAGTTATAGTCATTATAAGGAGTAGAGACAGCCCTGTTAATGTAGTTAGTCATTATCAGGAGTAGAAACAGCCCTGTTACAGTAGAGGCAGTCATTAACACGAGTAGAGACAGCCCTGTTACTGTAGTTATAGTCATTATCAGGAGGAGAGACAGACCTGTTACTGTAGTTACAGTCATTATCAGGAGTAGAGACAGCCCTGTTACTGTAGTTATAATCATTATCAGGAGTAAAGACAGCCCTGTTACTGTAGTCACGGTCATTATCAGGAGTAGAGACAGCCCTGTTACAGTAGTTACAGTCATTATGAGGAGTAGAGACAGCCCTGTTTCTGTAGTTACAGTCATTATCAGGAGTAGAGACAGCCCTGTTACAGTAGCTTTAATCAGGAGTAGAGACAGCCCTGTTACTGTAGTCATGTTAATTATCAGGAGTAGAGACAGCCCTGTTACTGTAGTCATGGTCATTATCAGGAATAGAGACAGCCCTGTTACTGTAGTCATGGTCATTATCAGGAGTAGAGAAAGCCCTTTTACTGTTGTTATAGTTATTACCAGGAGCAGAGACAGCCCTGTTACTGTATTTATAGTCATTATCAGGAGTAGAGACAGCACTGTTACTGTAGTTATAATCATTACCAGGAGCAGAGACAGCCCTGTTACTGTAGTTATAGTCATTATCAGGAGTAGAGACAGCTCTGTTACTGTAGTTAGTCATTATCAGGAGGAGAGACAGACCTGTTACTGTAGTTTTAGTCATTATCAGGAGTAGAGACAGCCCTGTTACTGTAGTTACAGTCATTATCAGGAGTAGAAACAGCCCTGTTACTGTAGTTATAGTCATTATCAGGAGGAGAGACAGCCCTGTTACTGTAGTTATAGTCATTATCAGGAGTAGAGACAGCCCTGTTATTGTAGTTATAGTCATTATCAGGAGGAGAGACAGCCCTGTTACTGTAGTTACAGTAATTATCAGGAGTAGAGACAGCCCTGTTACAGTAGTAGCAGTAGTCATTATCAGGAGTAGAGAAATCCTTGTTACTGTAGTTATAGTCATTATCAGGAGTAGAGACAGCCCTGTTACTGTAGTTATAGTCATTATCAGGAGGAGAGACAGCCCTGTTACTATAGTTATAGGCTTTTTTAGGAATAGAGACAGCCCTGTTACTGTAGTTATAGTCATTATCAGGAGTAGAGACAGCCCTGTTACTGTAGTTATTATCAGAAGTAGAGACAACCCTGTTACTGTTGTTACAGTCATTATCAGGAGTAGAGACAGCCCTGTTACTGTAGTTATAGTCATTATCAGGAGTAGAGACAGCCCTGTTACTGTAGTTATAATCATTATCAGGAGTAGAGACAGCGCTGTTACTGTAGTTACTGTCATTATCAGGAGGAGAGACAGCCCTGTTACTGTAGTTATAGTCATTATAAGGAGTAGAGACAGCCCTGTTAATGTAGTTAGTCATTGTCAGGAGTAGAAACAGCCCTGTTACAGTGGAGGCAGTCATTAACACGAGTAGAGACAGCCATGATACTGTAGTTATAGTCATTATCAGGAGTAGAGACAGCCCTGTTACAGTGGTAGTAGTCATTAACACGAGTAGAGACAGCCCTGTTACTGTAGTTATAGTCATTATCAGGAGGAGAGACAGCCCTGTTTCTGTAGTCATGGTCATTATCAGGAGTAGAGACAGCCCTGTTACTGTAGTTATTATCATTATCAGGAGTAGAGACAACCCTGTTACTGTAGTTACAGTCATTATCAGGAGTAGAGACAGCCCTGTTTCTGTAGTTTCAGTCATTATCAGGAGTAGAGACAGCCCTGTTACTGTAGTCATGGTCATTATCAGGAGTAGAGACAGCCCTGTTACTGTAGTCATGGTCATTTTCAGGAGTAGAGACAGCCCTGTTACTGTTGTTATAGTTATTACCAGGAGCAGAGACAGCCCTGTTACTGTATTTATAGTCATTATCAGGAGTAGAGAAAGATCTCTTACTGTAGTTAGTAATTATCAGGAGGAGAGACAGACCTGTTACTGTAGTTATAGTCATTATCAGGAGTAGAGACAGCCCTGTTACTGTAGTTACAGTCATTATCAGGAGTAGAGACAGCCCTGTTACTGTAGTTATAGTCATTATCAGGAGGAGAGACAGCCCTGTTACTGTAGTTATAGTCATTATCAGGAGTAAAGACAGACCTGTTAATATAGTTATAGTCTTTATTAGGAATAGAGAAAGCCATGTTACTGTAGTTATAGTCATTTTCAGGAGTAGAGACAGCCCTGTTACTGTAGTTAATCTTTATCAGGAGTAGAGACAGACCTGTTACTGTTGTTATAGTCATTACCAGGAGCAGAGCCAGCCCAGTTAATGTAGTTAGACATTATCAGGAGTAGAAAGAGCCCTGTTACTGTAGTTACAGTCATTATCAGGAGTAGAGACAGCCCTGTTACTGTAGTTTTTATCAGGAGTAGAGCCAGCTCTGTTACAGTGGAGGCAGTCATTAACACGAGTAGAGACAGCCCTGTTACTGTAGTTATAGTCATTATAAGGAGGAGAGACAGCCTGTTACTGTAGCTATAGTCATTAACAGGAGTAAAGACAGACCTGTTACTGTAGTTATAGTCATTATCAGGAGTAGAGACAGCCCAGTTAATGTAGTTACAGTCATTATCAGGAGTGGAGACAGCCCTGTTACTGTAGTTATAATCATTATCAGGAGTAGAGACAGCCCTGTTACAGTAGTAGTAGTAGTAGTAGTAGTCATTATCAAGAGTAGAGAAATCCTTGTTACTGTAGTTATAGTCATTATCAGGAGTAAAGACAGACCTGTTACTGTAGTTTTAGTCATTATCAGGAGGAGAGACAGCCCTGTTACTGTAGTAGTAGTCATTATCAAGAGTAGTGACAGCCCTGTTACTATAGTTAGAGTCATTATCAAGAGTAGTGACAGCCCTGTTACTGTAGTTATAGTCATTATAAGGAGGAGAGACAGCCCTGTTACTGTAGTTACAGTCATTATCAGGAGGAGAGACTGCCCTTTTTGCTGTTGTTATAGTTATTACCAGGAGCAGAGACAGCCCTGTTACTGTATTTATAGTCATTATCAGGAGCAGAGACAGCCCTGTTACTGTAGTTATAGTCATTATCAGGAGTAGAGACAGCTCTGTTACTGTAGTTAGTCATTATCAGGAGGAGAGACAGACCTGTTACTGTAGTTTTAGTCATTATCAGGAGTAGAGACAGCCCTGTTACTGTAGTTACAGTCATTATCAGGAGTAGAAACAGCCCTGTTACTGTAGTTATAGTCATTATCAGGAGGAGAGACAGCCCTGTTACTGTAGTTATAGTCATTATCAGGAGTAGAGACAGCCCTGTTATTGTAGTTATAGTCATTATCAGGAGGAGAGACAGCCCTGTTACTGTAGTTACAGTAATTATCAGGAGTAGAGACAGCCCTGTTACAGTAGTAGCAGTAGTCATTATCAGGAGTAGAGAAATCCTTGTTACTGTAGTTATAGTCATTATCAGGAGTAGAGACAGCCCTGTTACTGTAGTTATAGTCATTATCAGGAGGAGAGACAGCCCTGTTACTATAGTTATAATCATTATCAGGAGTAGAGACAGCCCTGTTACTGTAGTCATGGTCATTATCAGGAGTAGAGACAGCCCTGTTTCTGTAGTTACAGTCATTATCAGGAGTAGAGACAGCCCTGTTACTGTAGTTATAATCATTATCAGGAGTAGAGACAGCCCTGTTTCTGTAGTTACAGTCATTATCAGGAGTAGAGACAGCCCTGTTACTGTAGTCATGGTCATTATCAGGTAGTTATAGTCATTATCAGGAGTAGAGACAGCCCTGTTACTGTAGTTATAGTCATTATCAGGAGTAGAGACAGCTCTGTTACTGTAGTTAGTCATTATCAGGAGGAGAGACAGACCTGTTACTGTAGTTTTAGTCATTATCAGGAGTAGAGACAGCCCTGCTACTGTAGTTATAGTCATTATCAGGATTAGAGACAGCCCTGTACTGTAGTTAGTCATTATCAGGAGTAAAGACAGACCTGTTACTATAGTTATAGTCTTTATTAGGAATAGAGAAAGCCATGTTACTGTAGTTATAGTCATTATCAGGAGTAGAGACAGCCCTGTTACTGTAGTTAGTCTTTATCAGGAGTAGAGACAGCCCTGTTACTGTAGTAGTAGTCATTATCAGGAGTAGAGACAGCCCTGTTACTGTAGTTTTTATCAGGAGTAGAGCCAGCTCTGTTACAGTGGTAGTAGTCATTAACACGAGTAGAGACAGACCTGTTACTGTAGTTATAGTCATTATCAGGAGTAGAGACAGCACTGTTACAGTGGTAGTAGTCATTAACACGAGTAGAGACAGACCTGTTACTGTAGTTACAGTCATTATCAGGAGTAGAGACAGCCCTGTTACTGTAGTTAAAGTCATTATCAGGAGTAGAGACAGCCCTGTTACTGTAGTTTCTATCAGGAGTAGAGCCAGCTCTGTTACTGTAGTTATAATCATTATCTGGAGTAGAGACAGCGCTGTTACTGTAGTTTTAGTCATTATCAGGAGTAGAGACAGCCCTGTTACTGTAGTTATAGTCATTATCAGGAGTAGAGACAGCCCTTTTACTGTAGTTAGTCATTATCAGGAGTAGAGACAGCCCTGTTACTGTAGTTATAGTCATTATCAGGAGTAGAGACAGCCCTGTTACTGTAGTTACAGTCATTATCAGGAGTAGAGACAGCCCTGTTACTGTAGTCATAGTCATTATCAGGAGTAGAGACAGCCCTGTTACTGTAGTTAGTCATTTCAGGAGTAGAGACAGCCCTGTTACTGTAGTTACAGTCATTATCAGTCTTTACCTGGGTCTGTCGTCTTCCTCTTCAGGTAGAACAACCAAGCACCAATCAGTATCCCGGCAACAACCAAAGCCGTACTGGCCACAATGATCGAAGTCTGCAGAGTGTAATCTGTTGGAAACCGAGTATGAAGAGAACATGCTAAAAATGAGACAGCTGAGGACTTACTACGACTTTTGCTATGACTCCAAAGGCATCACAGTATAGTGGGGGGCAATCAGCAATGTAGAGACATTGATTTGGTTACTTGTTTGGTATTGTTTATGATGATCATGATGTCTCACTGAATCTACTCATTCAGAGGATGTGATCTACTGTGACCTACTATAATCGACTATCGTCATTAGTAACCTTTCAGAGGCGATGGTAACACTAGGCCTGGTAACCCAGATCTTCCACCAGCACCACGGAGTCTGAGGGGAACACTCGCTCTGAGCATGTCCTCTCTGAACACCACACACTGCCAGTCCAGCTGGTCCCTATGGAGGCTGGGCAGGGTCACACTGAGTGTCCAGTTGGGTTGACTCTCTGTAAGGATGTCCTGTTTTACCACTACCCCCGTCCCCCCCTCCATCCTCAGCCAGGCCAGGGTCACAGGGTCACCGTTCACCTCCGACACCTCACACTTCAGTACCACCGACTGGCCACCAGGGGGCTCTCTAGATGCAGAGACTGGGCCAGAGAACAGAAAACAGAACTGAACTTTCCCATCTGAAAGAACAGTATACCGTAATAATAATAATAATGTAGGCCTAGTATATATCTGGTCAATGAAACATGTCATTTTGTGGTTGACAATCAGAGAACCAACATTAGGTTACTTGAGCAGAGAGTGTTTGCTCTCTCATTGAACATTTTAAAAGACAAAAGCAAAGTTACCTTGAATGGTTGTGAGTTGAACATAAGACATAAGGTCTTTATTAAAATTACATCTGAACACTCCTCCATCCTCAAATACCACTGGTGAAAGTCTCAGGGGAAAATCTTTAGAGTTGAACGTGGGAAATGAGAACCGGTCTATTTCTAGTCTATCATCTGATGTCAGAGTAGCAGGTGCTTCCACTGGAGATGTACTCTTGGTCCAGGAGGCTTTTTTGTACAAGGATAAAGACCTGCACGTCATCTCCACCTCACTGCTGATGCTGCTCTCTCTGAACAAAGTTACTGGCATGTTGAATGTGCCTGGAAAAAATAAACATTGTGGAAAATACTATGAAGAAGAATATCTACAACAATCAAGTTAATCTACACATGATGAGTGAACCTGCAGTTACTGTTAATGAATTAATATATTACTGACAATATCCATGAATCTAGCTAACTTACTTGTCTGAACATTCAAGGTATTATAAACTCCATATAACAATGTTCCATTCTGTCTGAGAGTGCAGTAGCATCTCCCCTTACTGCTCTGATCAACACTATGGATGACCACGTGGGCAGTGTTGTTGTAAAACAACGTGGTGTTAGAAGTGGGATCTCCTTCTCTTTCCCACTGAAGTGTGGTCCCTTCTGGTAGGCTGGACAGCTCACAACTAAAACTCACATCAGAACCCAGATGAAATGAAGACCATTCATTGGGTGTAACTGCAAACAAAATAATTGGTTAACATTTACAAATCAAACATCCTTGTTGGCATATCCAGTACATGTTTTTTGTGATATCAAACACAAAAGGAACATGCTTATGTTTGACTCCAATTCTGATATTGAAAAAGTGACAATAAACATAATACCTTTGAAAGCAAACACCTGAAACCTCATCACAATAACTGAAGCTGGTTTGGTTTGCATGAACACAAACTCTCCAGCATTTCCAAAGTTTGCCCACATGGAAAGACCATATCCACGGCCTTTTGAAAAACCCAAAGTTTTCGATACAGATTCCCAAGTGGATGAAATGATATTGGCTATTGTGGTGTTTGAGTGTCTGCCGTCATGCGAGGTCCATATCCATTGGTACTGGTGCTCTGTCCCTTGTAGAACCACAGGGGAAACTGGAACAGTGACTTTTTCTCTGGGCTTGGCAATGAAAAATATGTTCTTCGACAATACTGTGGAGAGCAGAAATGTGTCAAAATGATACAATAAAAAGCAACCCCCCCCCTTCTTCTTTCTCGAATGACTCCTCGATAGCTTTATCATTGTACTTGTATGCCAAACTCTAAATGGAGATGTTTTATTTTACACTCAAAAATGATCTTGATAATTCAACCAGAAACCCGCTACTCACCTTCAGCTGAGAATCCTTGACCGTATGCTGATATCCATACCAGGATCCACAACAATGTCACACTCATAGAGCCTCTGTCCTTCCCCATGTTACTGTAGTTACCTGTTCTGTTCCCGTCTTTGCTCAGTAGCAAACTCACATCATTACTTAGGGCCCTGTTAAGTTTCTACAGGAAATGACTGAAGAAAAGAGGAAGTAAAAACAAAACTACCGATTATGTAATGCAAAATAAACTGACTGCATATCTGATATATAATTTTCATAAACTTCAAATCATCTACTCAGTCTGCAACCCAGAGTTTGTAAAGTTCTGGTTTAAATAAAACAGAATTAAATAAGACAGAATTCCCAGCTTACAATAGTCAAAATGTTTATTCACGAGGGCACTCTCCAGTTCATATACAAAGACCTCTATTTTAAACCAGGCACCTTCTTTACGCACACACATACACACAAACTTTTAGGAGAGTTATCTCCTTCTCCAGAGTTCTCAACAATGTGTATCACTACCTAGCTGACAGTTCCATTCCTCCGAGATTAGGGAAACCTTGAGGGTTACTGTCATGTCCTGACCAGTATAGGTGTTATTTGTTATTGTAGTTTGGTCAGGACGTGGCAGGGGGTGTTTGTTTTATGTGGTTTGGGTTATGTATTTAGGTAGATGGGTGTTTGGTTTATGTGGTCCGGGGTTTGTTAGTCTATGTTTGTATATTTTCTATGTTCTATCTAGTCTTTTGTATTTGTATGTGTAGTTAATTGGGGTTGGACCTTCAATTGGTGGCAGCTGGTTATTGTTGCCTCTGATTGAGGGTCCTATAATTAGGAGTTTGTTTTTCATGGTTTTTTTGTGGGAGATTGTGCTTGTTTAGCTGTATGCCTGACAAGACTGTCCAGTTCGTTTTGTTTTGTATACATTTATTGTGTTTTCCTTCTTCACCAAATAAAAAGAAGATGAGTATATATTTTCCCGCTGCGTCTTGGTCTCTACCCTACGACACCCGTGACAGTTACTCCCTCTCATATCATCTACTCTCTGAGTTCTAGCTAGGTCGGGTCAAACATGGGTTAATGGTTCTCGGTGTTTTCTTAAACACACACACATTCCTCTCTTATCCTAGTCCAACCTAGTTAGAACTTTATGTTTAACAATTTAATGACTCATTATATATGCTACATAAACTATATCACTAATAGTTAGGTTTCAGGGTAGAATTATTTAATAATTTATCTTTAAACATATCATTATTTTATAAACATCCTTGGGTACTTCATGACCCTATACTGTATGTCGGGCTGGGGTTAAGGGGTAGAACAGAAGCTGAAAATAGAACACTAAACTTGCTACATTATGGCCAGTATCCTTACAAAAGGATCTGGCCAGCGGTGATGTTGTGGATGTTGGTGATGGGGGCGTAAACAGGTGGATCTGGGCAGCGGTGATGTTGTGGATGTTGGTGATGGGGGTGTGAACAGGTGGATCTGGCCAGCGGTGATGTTGTGGATGTTGGTGATGGGGGTGTGAACAGGTGGATCTGGCCAGCGGTGATGTTGTGGATGTTGGTGATGGGGTGTGAACAGGTGGATCTGGTAAGCGGTGATGTGGATGTTGGTGATGGGGGTGTGAACAGGTGGATCTGGCCAGCGGTGATGTTGTGGATGTTGGTGATGGGGGTGTGAACAGGTGGTTCTGGCCAGCGGTGATGTTGTGGATGTTGGTGATGGGGGTGTGAACAGGTGGATCTGGCCAGCGGTGATGTGGATGTTGGTGATGGTGGTGTGAACAGGTGGATCTGGGCAGCGGTGATGTTGTGGATGTTGGTGATGGGGGTGTGAACAGGTGGATCTGGGCAGCGGTGATGTTGTGGATGTTGGTGATGGGGGTGTGAACAGGTGAATCTGGCCAGCGGTGATGTTGTGGATGTTGGTGATGGGGGTGTGAACAGGTGAATCTTGCCAGCGGTGATGTTGTGGATGTTGAAGATGGGGGTGTGAACAAGTGGATCTGGCCAGCGGTGATGTGGATGTCGGTGATGGTGGTGTGAACAGGTGGATCTGGGCAGCGGTGATGTTGTGGATGTTGGTGATGGGGGTGTGAACAGGTGGATCTGGCCAGCGGTGATGTTGTGGATGTTGAAGATGGGGGTGTGAACAGGTGGATCTGGCCAGCGGTGATGTGGATGTTGGTGATGGTGGTGTGAACAGGTGGATCTGGCCAGCGGTGATGTTGTGGATGTTGGTGATGGGGGTGTGAACAGGTGGATCTGGCCAGCGGTGATGTTGTGGATGCTGGTGATGGGGGTGTGAACAGGTGGATCTGGCCAGCGGTGATGTTGTGGATGTTGGTGATGGGGGTGTGAACAGGTGGATCTGGCCAGCGGTGATGTTGTGGATGTTGGTGATGGGGGTGTGAACAGGTTTGATTTGGGCAGCGGTGATGTTGTGGATGTTGAAGATGGCGGTGTGAACAGGTGGATCTGGCCAGCGGTGATGTGGATGTTGGTGATGGGGGTGTGAACAGGTGGATCTGGCCAGTGGTGATGTTGTGGATGTTGGTGATGGGGGTGTGAACAGGTGGATCTGGCCAGCGGTGATGTTGTGGATGTTGGTGATGGGGGTGTGAACAGGTGGATCTGGCCAGCGGTGATGTTGTGGATGTTGGTGATGGGGGTGTGAACAGGTGGATCTGGCCAGCGGTGATGTGGATGTTGGTGATGGGGGTGTGAACAGGTGGATCTGGCCAGCGGTGATGTTGTGGATGTTGGTGATGGGGGTGTGAACAGGTGGATCTGGCCAGCGGTGATGTTGTGGATGTTGGTGATGGGGGTGTGAACAGGTGGATCTGGCCAGCGGTGATGTTGTGGATGTTGGTGAGCATCTGAATGCTGTCATTTGCATGTGGATGTTTTGTATTGTTAAAAAAAATTGTAATAGTAATACTTTCTGTACATCCATGTATTAAAGTGACAATTCACAAATCTAAGTGTGTCAGTTGTTTGAAGACCAATGTGGAGATGAATCCACGTGTAGGCTAGATATATGCGTCTTTCCCAAATGAATGAGAAAGATATGCACTGTCTAATTCAGTCATTTTAGATGGTACCTGCAGTGTCTTTTCCATTTCTTTGGGATTAGGTTGGATGCCTCTATTCTTTTCTATGGAGAGTATCCAAGAGGGAGTGTTTCCTTACCTTTTGGTCTTCGACAGCAGAACCAGTATTACTAGGGTGGCACCCCCCATAATCTCCCCTCTGACCACCGTCGCTGTGCCCGTCTCTAAGAAACAGAGATTCTCTGTTAGATTATATTCTACAAGAAATTCTCTCAAGTACAAATGATGACCTCTTTCCTTTGTTACAATAAGCCTATGCAGAGGTCCCGTGCTGAACAATATTTTTAGATTGTGCTGGGTTTGGAACATATGGGTACAGATCGCAGAGTCTATAAAATCACAAGTTGTTACCTGTCATTGAAGACACTGTTGTCTGTGTGGGCATTGTGAGGTCAGGGAGGCTGTCGCTCTGAGCAAGCCCTCTGAACACCACACACTTGGTGTATGTAAACTTCTGACCTACTGGAATTGTGATACAGTGAATTATAAGTGAAATAATCTGTCTGTAAACAATTGTTGGAAAAATGACTTGTGTCATACACAAAGTAGATGTCCTAACCGACTTGCCAAAGCTATAGCTGGTTAACAAGAAATTTGTGGAGTGGTTGAAAAACGAGTTATAATGTCTCCAATCTAAGTGTATGTAAACTTCCAACTTCAACTGTATATTGTTACATACTAACTGAATGAACAAAGAAAGTTAAGAAAGAAGAGTATTTGCAGAAGCTGGCTTTCAAAACTATTTCAACACTGGAAACTATTTTGTAATTATGGAAAATTCACAATGGATTGTCTGGACAAAACAGACAAGAATTGAGACATTCTCTGGTAGAGTTCTTGCAAACAAAAACACTCCTGCGCTTTCAAACTTTGGCTTCACTGTGATGTCATCATGTGACGTCCACTCCCAGCTGAACTCTGAGCAGTGAGGTTGAGCCAGGTCTGACCCTGGCTGTTGATCCAGGTGGGACACAGACAGATTCACACTCTGTCTGCACAGAGATGAAGAACATGCTCCGTTTCATCACTGTGTGTAGACAAGAAGACACAGATCTGGTCAAATAAACTTTTAATTCAACCTGTAAGTGCTGAAAAAATGCATATATTATACTGCGCAATCGGAAAGTATTCAGACCCCTTGACTTTTTCCACATTTTGTTATGTTACAGCCTTATTTTAAAATTGCTTAAATATTTTTTACATGTTAAAATATTTGATATTAAAATATATATTTCAATATTTTGAACACCACACACTGCCAAGTGCAGCTGGTCCATACAGAGGCTGGGGGGGTTTCACACTGAGCGTCCTGTTGGGGTGACTCACTATCAGGATGTCCTGTTTGACCAGTAGCCCCCTCCTCCCCTTCATCCTCAGCCTGGACAGGGTCACCAGATCACCGCTCACCTCCAACACCTCGCACCTCAGCACAACCGGATGATTCATGATGGACACACCACTAGGGGGCACTGTGGAGAATGAAATGGAAGACAGTGGGGATCAGTTATCTGTTCTCACAAATGCAAGTAGAATTAATTTATTCTAAGAAATGTACCTTTGGATATGCTCACCCTTTATGTTTACCACATTAATAGAGACAACTAGGAGGTTTTTAAAATGGAAGATGAACCTCCTTTATGTTTACGACATTAATAGAGGCAACTAGGAGGTATTGAAATGGAAGATGAACCTCTTTTATGTTTACCACATTAATAGAGGAGACTAGGAGGTTTTAAAATGGAAGATGAACTTCCCACCATGTTCCAACTCCACTGGTGAGATGTAAAGAGCGAAGAAGTGGCCATTGAAGTCCCTATATGAAAAGCCCTCATTAAACGTCTTGTTGGATCCGTATATTTTAGATGTCACGACTGGAAACTCTTGCTGTAGATAGTTGTGTCCAAGTCCACGATGCATGAACATGGGTGTACTCTGCACGGCCGTGGGTGTACTCTGCACGGCCGTGGGTGTACTGCACATGACCGTGGGTGTACTCTCCTACAAAGCAGTGTCACCACGTGAGATTGCCATTGGACAATACTGTGGGGAAACCAAAGCCGTGTTCAGTCAGAGGGGAAGGTTTCATTTCATTTAAATCCAAAGTCTTCTGGTCATTACTAGTGCATCTTATTGTAAATGTAACAAATTCCTTCAACATTTAAAATGAGACCAATATTATTGATTGTTAATAACTAATGATCAGCAGGACAATTTTCTGACTTCACCTAAATGCTTATAGTTCAGTTAGATAAGAATCCATTTTGTACTGTCGTGTCTTTGGCATCATTAAACTGAAGACATGTTTATCAAATAACTCTCTGTAATTATTATTACGCGATTAAACTGATTAATCGTGTAACTGTAATTAACTAGGAGGTCGGGGCACCAAGGAAAATATTCAGATTAAAGTTATAATTTTCCTAATATAACTTTCAGATATCATAATATCTGATCTCTGAATCTTCTGATTTAATGACGTATTCTTTACCTTGGTCAGTCTGATTCCAAACGTCGTAAATTGTTGGTTATCTGCACGAACCCAGTCTTCACTATGAGTCATCCATACATCAATTGTCTTACAATCATTTATTTACTAAACTAAATAATTCACAGAAATGCATAATCAAACAGATATGGTTACAAGGAAATGATAGGAGAATGTGCCCTAGTGGGCTAAACCGGCATGGCGGCTTGTTACACAAAAGGGGGGTGGGGTCAGCTGAGAAAGCACTACAGAGTTGATAAATATTAAGAACTGAAATGCTAATGCTTTGCACATGAACGCTCACTCATTCGGGAACAATTGCAATCAATATATATATTTACGCTCAGTGTGTCGTTGGGATCTTTGTTGGAAAGGTCATTCTGTTGGAGAGTTCTCTCCCTCTCTCTCTTGGTTAGAATGAATCTTTCAAAGCGACATTCATTAATGTCGTTATAGAATGGATGTTTCCGGCGGTTGTCGCATTCAATGATACCGAATTCCTAGCTGCAGACTAGTAATTAATATCAAAGACTTGTTCTTATTCTGTATCGATAGTCTAATAGTTTAACCACGTGGTATGGTTAAAGTTCAGTAGAGGGATGCATGGTCAAACCTATTAGCCAACTCATAATGGAGTGGAGGCCTGGTCTGGTGATAGAAACCTTGGGTGGGGGTTTTATTCGGAATGACAGAAAAAGGCTGTCTTATGGCGCCAGGTCTCGACTGTTCATAGGGGCGTGCCGATGACTTGGTAAAACTTTAAACAGAAAATACAATTGTCTCACATTAACATCTTACAAGCATCCCAACATATTCGAAATAGCTTTATCCTTATTCATTAATTTTATACAACCATTTAGATGTAAGTCTCATAGCTGAGGCTAGTATTTAAACATTATTATGGTAATATGGCCGTATTGTCTCATGAGTTTCACAAAATTGTACCAAATGGACCAGTTCGTATCTGGATTCTTCACCGATCTTTTATACCTTCTCCAGAAAATAAATGTTGGTCGATTCTCCCATCCTGTGAGGTGGAAGAATTCTTTGTCTCTCCATGAAAACACTCTGTCTCTATATACTGTGGCCATGAGGTGAGACATTTTCTTAGGAATTTACGACCCCTTCTGACCACAGCAGCCTGGGTGTAGGAGACAGAGGGAGATGGTGAAGAAGTGCAGGGGGAGGTGCAGGGGGAGGGGGTCAACTGTGCTCGCTGTACCCAAAGAGGGCAACGTCATGACAGTACCTTCCTCAGTTCTGACAGCATTAGAAATACTATTTAACAGTGTTCCATTCTGTCTGAGATGACAGTAGTATCTCCCTTCACTGCTCTGATCAACACTATGGATGACCATCAGCACAGTGTTGTTGAAGAATAACTTGGTGTCAGACGTGGGATCTCCATCTCTTTCCCACTAAAGTTTGGCCCTTTTGGTAGGCTGGACACCTCACAACTCACATCAGAACACAGACAAAAAGAAGGCCAAAAAAAGGTGCAACAAAAAATATGTAATTTAAAAATGGGCATAGAGTTGAAGTCGGAAGTTTACATAAGCCTTAGCCAAATCCATTTAAACTCTGTTTTTCACAATTCCTGACATTTAATCCTAGTAAAAATTCCCTGTTTTAGGACAGTTAGGATCACCACTTTATTTTAAGTATGTGAAATGTCAGAATAATAGTAGAGAGAATTATTTATTTCAGCTTTAATTTCTTTCATCACATTCCCAGTGGGTCGTACGTTTACATTCACTCAATTAGTATTTGGTAGCATTGCCTTGAAATTCTTTAATTTGGGTCAAACATTTCAGGTAGCTTCCCACATTAAGTTGGGTGAATTTTGTCCAATTCCTCCTGACAGAGCTGGTGTAACTGAGTCAGGTTTGCAGGCCTCCTTGCTCGCACACACTTTTTCAGTTCTGCCCACAAATGTTCTATAAGTTTGAGGTAAGGCTTTGTGATGGCCACTCCAATAACTTTACTTTGTTGTCCTTAAGCCTTTTTTCCACAACTTTGGAAGTATGCTTGGGGTCATTGTCCATTTGGAAGACCCATTTGCGA
Organism: Salmo trutta; assembly: GCF_901001165.1. Lineage (NCBI taxonomy): Eukaryota > Metazoa > Chordata > Actinopteri > Salmoniformes > Salmonidae > Salmo > Salmo trutta. The sequence continues at coordinate 12,472,009 of NC_042976.1, read as the reverse complement.
CCAAGCTTTAACTTCCTGTCTGATGTCTTGAGATGTTGCTTCAATATATCCACATAATTTCCCCTCCTCGTGATGCCATCTATTTTGTGAAGTGCACCAGTTTCTCCTGCAGCAAAGCACCCCCACAACATGATGCTGCCACCCCCGTGCTTGACGGTTGGGATGGTTTCTTTGGCTTGCAAGCCACCCCCTTTTCCCCCAAACATAACAATGGTCATTATTACCAAACAGTTCTATTTTTGTTTCATCATACCAGAGGACATTTGTCCAAACAGTACCATCTTTGTCCTCATGTGCAGTTGCAAACCGTAGTTTGGCTTTTTTTAATGGCGGTTTTGGAGCAGTGGCTTTTTCCTTGCTGAGCGTCCTTTCAGGTTATGTCGATATAGGACTTGTTTTACTGTGAATATAGATTCTTTTTTACCTGTTTCCTCCAGTATCTTCACAAGGTCCTTTGCTGTTGTTCTGGGATTGATTTGCACTTTTCACACCAAAGTACATTCATCTCTAGGAGACAGAACGCGTCTCCATCCTAAGCGGTATGACAGCTGCGTGGTCCCATGGTGTTTATGCTTGTGTACTTGTTACGAGAATTATGTTCTCAATGTTCTTAAACTGAACTTCAATTTAACTACTCAGTCTGCAACCCAGAGTTTGTAAGATTCTGGTTGAATGAAACAAACAGAGTCCCAGCTTACAATAGTCAAAATGTTTATTCACAAGGTCTCTAAATTTCATACAATGTACATAGCCATTTATACCTCACAGGTTTGGTTATGACATACACTTTATAAATGCCCCTCCTCTCATCGAACTCTGTCCCAATGTTCAACTTCGATAGCTCCTTCGGTCTTACAGGTTTGGTTATGACATACACTTTATAAATGCCCCTCCTCTCATCGAACTCTGTCCCAATGTTCAACTTCGATAGCTCCTTCGGTCTTACAGGTTTGGTTATGACATACACTTTATAAATGCCCCTCCTCTCATCGAACTCTGTCCCAATGTTCAACTTCGATAGCTCCTTCGGTCTTACAGGTTTGGTTATGACATACACTTTATAAATGCCCCTCCTCTCATCGAACTCTGTCCCAATGTTCAACTTCGATAGCTCCTTCGGTCTTACAGGTTTGGTTATGACATACACTTTATAAATGCCCCTCCTCTCATCGAACTCTGTCCCAATGTTCAACTTCGATAGCTCCTTCGGTCTTACAGGTTTGGTTATGACATACACTTTATAAATGCCCCTCCTCTCATCGAACTCTGTCCCAATGTTCAACTTCGATAGCTCCTTCGGTCTTACAGGTTTGGTTATGACATACACTTTATAAATGCCCCTCCTCTCATCGAACTCTGTCCCAATGTTCAACTTCGATAGCTCCTTCAGTCTAACCGGGTTCCTCTATCTACATGTCTGCAACTGACAGGTCAAACTCAGAACAGGAAGCCTCTGTGGTTTCCCAGTGCCTGGCTTACTTCTCTTCTCGGAACACAGTCTAGTCTATAAGGTCAGAGTAATATAATGCAATTGTTCCCTGCAAATCCTCATAGACATGGTACGAGAATTGTTAATATTTCTCTAACCTATTGTAACACACACACACGTTAAATGTCTCCTATCATTTAGCATTAACTCAATAAATGAATACAATGTGTAAGTCGTCTCCAAACGGTCATTGCTTATCATATTCTACAACATGTTTCCTAATCTACTGCAAGTCTAACAGTTTCTCCCCTCCCTGGGTTGGGAGATCTCCTTCCTGTTATCAGTTTCACAGTTGTCACAATACATTGAGTGGTTGTTTTAACTGTTAGCCCTTAACTTATATCATTTCTATATCAGTACTATTGTTTGTGCAGATGAACGTGGTACCTTCAGGCGTTTAGAAATTGCTCCCAAGGATGAACCAGACTTGTGGAGGTCTACAATTTTCTTTCTGAGGTCTTGGCTGATTTCTTTTGATTTTCCCATGATGTCAAGCAAAGATGCATTGAGTTTGAAGGTAGGCCTTGAAATACATCCACAGGTACACCTCCAATTGACTCAAATGATGTCAATTAGCCTATCAGAAGCTTCTAAAGCCATGACATCCTTTTTGGGAATATTCCAAGCTGTTTAAAGGCACAGTCAACTTGGTGTATGTAAACTTCTGACCTACTGGATTTGTGATACAGTGAATTATAAGTGAAATAATCTGTCTGTAAACAATTGTTGGAAAAATCACTTGTGGAGTGGATGAACAAAGAAAGTTAAGAAAGAAGGGTATTTGCAGAAGCTGGCTTTCAAAACTATTTCATCACCGGAAACTATTTTGTAATTATGGAAAATTCACAATGAATTGTCTGGACAAAACAGACAAGAATTGAGACATTCTCTGGTTGAGTTCTTGCAAACAAAAACATCCCTGCGCTTTCAAACTTTGGCTTCAATGTGATGTCATAGTCTTTGCTGTCGGAGACATAGTCACTGAAGGCTGGACTGACAACTAGACGAGAGGAGACAGCCCCTGTTACTGTCGTTATAGTCATTACCAGGAGTAGAGACAGCCCTGTTACTGTAGTTATAGTCATTATCAGGAGTGGAGACAGCCCTGTTACTGTAGTTAGTCATTACCAGGAGTAGAGACAGCCCTGTTACTGCTGTAGTTATAGTCATTATCAGGAGTGGAGACAGCCCTGTTACTGTAGTTAGTCATTACCAGGAGTAGAGACAGCCCTGTTACTGCTGTAGTTATAGTCATTACCAGGAGTGGAGACAGCCCTGTTACTGTAGTTATAATCATTATCAGGAGTAGAGACAGCCCTGTTACTGTAGTTATAGTCATTACCAGGAGGAGAGACAGCCCTGTTACTGTAGTTATAATCATTATCAGGAGTAGAGACAGCGCTGTTACTGTAGTTATAGTCATTATCAGGAGTAGAGACAGCCCTGTTACTGTAGTTATAGTCATTATCAGGAGTAGAGACAGCCCTGTTACTGTAGTTAGTCATTATCAGGAGTAGAGACAGCCCTGTTACTGTAGTTAGTCATTATCAGGAGTAGAGACAGCCCTGTTACTGTAGTTTTAGTGATTATCAGGAGTAGAGACAGCCCTGTTACTGTAGTTATAGTCATTACCAGGAGGAGAGACAGCCCTGTTACTGTAGTTATAATCATTATCAGGAGTAGAGACAGCGCTGTTACTGTAGTTATAATCATTATCAGGAGTAGAGACAGCCCTGTTACTGTAGTTATAGTCATTATCAGGAGTAGAGACAGCCCTGTTACTGTAGTTAGTCATTATCAGGAGTAGAGACAGCCCTGTTACTGTAGTTTTAGTGATTATCAGGAGTAGAGACAGCCCTGTTACTGTAGTTGTAGTCATTATCAGGAGTAGAGACAGCCCTGTTACTGTAGTTACAGTCATTATCAGGAGTAGAGACAGCCCTGTTACTGTAGTTATAGTCATTATCAGGAGTAGAGACAGCACTGTTACTGTAGTTTTAGTCATTATCAGGAGTAGAGACAGCCCTGTTACTGTAGTTATAGTCATTATCAGGAGTAGAGACAGCCTTGTTACTGCAGTTAGTCATTATCAGGAGTAGAGACAGCCTTGTTACTGCAGTTAGTCATTATCAGTAGTAGAGACAGCCCTGTTACTGTAGTTTTAGTCATTATCAGGAGTAGAGACAGCCCTGTTACTGTAGTTATAGTCATTATCAGGAGTAGAGACAGCCTTGTTACTGCAGTTAGTCATTATCAGGAGTAGAGACAGCCCTGTTACTGCAGTTAGTCATTATCAGTAGTAGAGACAGCCCTGTTACTGTAGTTTTAGTCATTATCAGGAGTAGAGACAGCCCTGTTACTGTAGTTATAGTCATTATCAGGAGTAGAGACAGCCCTGTTACTGTAGTTATAGTCATTATCAGGAGTAGAAACAGCCCTGTTACTGTAGTTACAGTCATTATCAGGAGTAGAGACAGCCCTGTTACTGTAGTTATAGTCATTATCAGGAGTAGAGACAGCCCTGTTACTGTAGTTTTAGTCATTATCAGGAGTAGAGACAGCCCTGTTACTGTAGTCATAGTCATTATCAGGAGTAGAGACAGCCCTGTTACTGTAGTTAGTCATTTCAGGAGTAGAGACAGCCCTGTTACTGTAGTTACAGTCATTATCAGTCTTTACCTGGGTCTGTCGTCTTCCTCTTCAGGTAGAACAACCAAGCACCAATCAGTATCCCGGCAACAACCAAAGCCGTACTGGCCACAATGATCGAAGTCTGCAGAGTGTAATCTGTTGGAAACCGAGTATGAAGAGAACATGCTAAAAATGAGACAGCTGAGGACTTACTACGACTTTTGCTATGACTCCAAAGGCATCACAGTATAGTGGGGGGCAATCAGCAATGTAGAGACATTGATTTGGTTACTTGTTTGGTATTGTTTATGATGATCATGATGTCTCACTGAATCTACTCATTCAGAGGATGTGATCTACTGTGACCTACTATAATCGACTATCGTCATTAGTAACCTTTCAGAGGCGATGGTAACACTAGGCCTGGTAACCCAGATCTTCCACCAGCACCACGGAGTCTGAGGGGAACACTCGCTCTGAGCATGTCCTCTCTGAACACCACACACTGCCAGTCCAGCTGGTCCCTATGAAGGCTGGACGGGTTAACACTGAGTGTCCAGTTGGGTTGACTCTCTGTAAGGATGTCCTGTTTTACCACTATACCCGTCCTCCCCTCCATCCTCAGCCAGGCCAGGGTCACAGGGTCACCGTTCACCTCCGACACCTCACACTTCAGTACCACCGATTGGCCACCAGGGGGCTCTCTAGATGCAGAGACTGGGCCAGAGAACAGAAAACAGAACTGAACTTTCCCATCTGAAAGAACAGTATACCGTAATAATAATAATAATGTAGGCCTAGTATATATCTGGTCAATGAAACATGTCATTTTGTGGTTGACAATCAGAGAACTAACATTAGGTTACTTGAGCAGAGAGTGTTTGCTCTCTCATTGAACATTTTAAAAGACAAAAGCAAAGTTACCTTGAATGGTTGTGAGTTGAACATAAGACATAAGGTTGTTATTAAAATTACATCTGAACACTCCTCCATCCTCAAATACCACTGGTGAAAGTCTCATATGAAAATCTTGCTGATGCTGCTCTCTCCGAACAAAGTTACTGGCATGTTTAATGTGCCTAGAAAAAAAAACATTGTGGAAAATACTATGAAGAAGAATATCTACAACAATCAAGTTAATCTACACATGATGAGTGAACCTGCAGTTACTGTTAATGAATTAATATATTACTGACAATATCCATGAATCTAGCTAACTTACTTGTCTGAACATTCAAGGTATTATAAACTCCATATAACAATGTTCCATTCTGTCAGAGTGCAGTAGCATCTCCCCTTACTGCTCTGACCAACACTATGGATGACCACGTGGGCAGTGTTGTTGTAAAACAACGTGGTGTTAGAAGTGGGATCTCCTTCTCTTTCCCACTGAAGTGTGGTCCCTTCTGGTAGGCAGACAGCTCACAACTAAAACTCGCATCAGATCCCAGACGAAATGAAGGCCAATTATGAAGGCAAGCCCCATGCCCTAACTGTGGACATAGACCAGAACTATAATAATTGTATTTATGGTGAGAATCCAATGCCACTTAATCAGCTTAGTGTCATACATACAGTACCAGTCAAAAGTTTGGACACACCTACTAATTCAAGGGTTTTTCTTTACTTTTACTATTTTCTACATTGTAGAATAATAGTGAAGACATGAAATAACACATATGGAATCATGTTGTAACCAAAAAAGTATTAAGCAAATCAAAATATATTTTATATTGTTGAAAGTAGCCACCCTTTGCCCTGATGACAGCTTTGTACACACTTGGCATTTTCTCAACCAGCTTCACCTGTAATGCTTTTCCAACAGTCTTGAAGGAGTTCCCACATATGCTGGGCACTTGTTGGCTGCTTTTCCTTCACTCTGTGGTCCAACTCATCCCAAACCATCTCAATTCAGTTGAGGTCGGGTGATTGTGGAGGCCAGGTCATCTGATGCAGCACTCTATCATTCTTCTTCTTGGTCAAATAGCCCTTACACAGCTTGGAGGTGTGTTGGGTCATTGTCCTGCTTAAAAACAAATGATAGTCCCACTAACTGCAAACCAGATGGTATTTTGTATCGCTGCAGAATGATGTGATAGCCATGCTGGTTAAGTGTGCCTTGAATTCTAAATAAAATCACTGACAGTGTCACTAGCAAAGCACCCCCACACCTCCTCCATGCTTCGCGGTAGGAACCACACATGCAGAGATTATCCGTTCCCCTACTCTGCGTCTCACAAAGACAACAGTTAGAACCAAAAATCTCAATTTTGGACAGATTTCCACCAGCCTAATGTCCATTGCTTGTGATTCTTGGCCCAAGCAAGTCTCTTCTTCTTATTGGTGTCCTTTAGTATTGGTTTGTTTGCAGCAATTTGACCATGAAGGCCTGATTCACGCAGTCTCCTCTGAACAGTTGATGATGAGATGTGTCTGTTACTTGAACTCTGTGTAGCATTTATTTGGGCTGCAATCTGAGGTGCAGTTAACTCTAATGAACTTATCCTCTGCAGCAGAGGTAACTATGGGTCTTCCTTCCTGTGGCGGTCCTCATGAGAGCCAGTTTCATCATAGTGCTTGATGTTTTTTGCGACTGCACTTGAAGAAACTTTCAAAGTTCTTGAAATGTTCTGGATTGACTGACCTTCATGTCTTCAAGTAATGGTGGACTGTTTGCTTATTTGAGCTGTTCTTGCCATAATATGGACTTGCTCTTTTACCAAATAGGGCTATGTTCTGTATACCACCGCTACCTTGTCCCAACACAACTGACTGGCTCAAACACATTAAGAAGGAAAGAAATTACACAAATTAACTTTTAAAAGGCACACCTGTTAATTGAAATACATTTATAGTGAATACCTCATGAAGCTGTTTGAGAGAATACCAAGGGTATCCACCAAAGGGTGGCTACCTTGAAGAATCTCAATATAAAATATATTTTAATTTGTTTAGCACTTTTTTGTTTACTACGTGATTCCATATGTGTTATTTCATAGTTTTGATGTCTTCACTATTATTCTACAATGTTGAAAATAGTAAAGAAAAACCCTTGAATGAGTAGGTGTGTCCAAACTTTTGACTGGTACTGTAGATTGAGTGAATAAAACATTATGAACACCTGCTCTTTCCGTGACATAGATTGACCAGGTAAATCTAGGTGATAGCTATGATCCCTTATTGATGTCACTTGTTAAATCCACTTCAATCACTGTCGATCAACGTTTTCCCAAACTTGGTTGTTATTTTTTTCCCCCCAACACTACACACCTTATTCAAATTATCAAAGATTGACGATTAGTTGATTATTTGAAATCAGCTGTGTAGTGTTATGGCAAAAACAACTTGGGGTCCCAAGAACTGAGAAACCCCAGTGTAGATGAAACCCCAGGGGAAACCCCGGGGTAGATGAAACCCCAGGAGAAACCCCGGTGTAGAGGAAACCCCAGGAGAAACCCCGGTGTAGAGGAAACCCCGGTGTAGAGGAAACCCCGGTGTAGATGAAACCCCAGGAGAAACCCCAGTGTAGATGAAACCCCAGGGGAAACCCCGGTGTAGATGAAACCCCAGGAGAAACCCCGGTGTAGATGAAACCCCAGGAGAAACCCCGGTGTAGAGGAAACCCCAGGGGAAACCCCGGTGTAGATGAAACCCCAGGGGAAACCCCGGTGTAGATGAAACCCCAGGGGAAACCCCGGTGTAGATGAAACCCCAGGGGAAACCCCAGTGTAGAGGAAACCCCAGGAGAAACCCTGGTGTAGAGGAAACCCCAGGAGAAACCCTGGTGTAGAGGAAACCCCAGGAGAAACCCCAGTGTAGAGGAAACCCCAGGAGAAACCCCGGTGTAGAGGAAACCCCAGGAGAAACCCCGGTGTAGAGGAAACCCCAGGAGAAACCCCGGTGTAGAGGAAACCCCGGTGTAGAGGAAACCCCAGGAGAAACCCCGGTGTAGAGGAAACCCCAGGAGAAACCCCGGTGTAGAGGAAACCCCAGGAGAAACCCCGGTGTAGATGAAACCCCAGGAGAAACCCCGGTGTAGAGGAAACCCCAGGAGAAACCCCGGTGTAGATGAAACCCCCAGGAGAAACCCCAGTGTAGATGAAACCCCCAGGAGAAACCCCAGTGTAGATGAAACCCCCAGGAGAAACCCCGGTGTAGATGAAACCCCAGGAGAAACCCCGGTGTAGAGGAAACCCCAGGAGAAACCCCAGTGTAGATGAAACCCCCAGGAGAAACCCCGGTGTAGATGAAACCCCAGGAGAAACCCCGGTGTAGAGGAAACCCCAGGAGAAACCCTGGTGTAGAGGAAACCCCAGGAGAAACCCCGGTGTAGAGGAAACCCCAGGAGAAAACCGGTGTAGATGAAGGGGGAGACAGGTTAAAGAAGGATTTTTAGGCCGTGAGACAATTCAAATAAAATGTCAAGTCAAATTTTATTAGTCAAAGTAATAAGTAACTAAAGAGCAGCAGTAAAATAACAACAGCGAGACTATATACAAGGGTACCGATATAGAGTCAATGTGCGGGGGCATCGGTTAGTTGAGGTTGCATGTACATGTAGGTAGAGTTAATAAAGTGACTGTGCATAGATGACAACAGAAAGTAGCAGTGGTGTAAAGAGGGGGTGGGGGGGCACTGCAAATATTCTGGGTAGCCATTTGAATAGATATGCAGGAGTCTTATGATTTGGGGGTAGAAGCTGTTTAGAAGCCTCTTGGACCTAGACTTGGCGCTAAGGTACCGCTTGCCATGCGGTAGCAGAGAGAACAGTCTATGACTAGGGTGGCAATTGATACACAATCCATGTATGTGTGGCATTCATATGGTGAATAGGCAAGACAAAATATTTAAGTGCCTTTGAACGGGGTATGGAAGTAGGTGCCAGGTTTGTGTCAAGAACTGTAACGCTGCTGGGTTTTCATACTCAACAGTTTCCCATGTATATTGTAACATTTCCCAGCAAGAAACCAAACATTTTGGAACAAACAACTCAATATTAGGTAGGTGTTCTTAATGTTTTGTACATTCAGTGTATATGTTAATGTACTGTGGAACCTGGGTACAGTATTGTATGAAAGCCTTTTAGATCTGAATTTAATTATAAACTGGGTGGTTCGAGCCATGAATGCTGATTGGCTGAATACCGTGGTTTACCAGACCGTAAACCATGTGTATGACAAAACATTCATTTTTACTGCTCTAATTACGTTGGTAACCAGTTTATAATAGCAATAAGGCACCTCGGGGTTTGTGGTATATGACAATTATACCACGGCTAAGGGCTGTATCCAAGCACTTGACGTTGTGCCGTTCATAAGAACAGCACTTAGCAACGGTATACTAGTCATATACCACACCCTCCTTGGCCTTATTGCTTCATTAGAACTACAAGGACATTTTATTGGTCTGCTAGTATGTTCAGTTAGAGATTCAAATCAGATGGTATTGTTCACATGCGCCAGGTGTAGGTAGACCTTACAGTGAAATGATTACTTACAAGAACTTCATAACCTAAAATGCAGTTAAGAAAATACCTAAAAAAAAGTAAGAAATAAAAAAAAGAATAAAAGAGCAGAAGTAAATACCAATAGCGAAGCAATATACAGGGTGTTACGGTACAGAGTCAATGTGGAGGCTATATACAGGGTGTTACGGTACAGAGTCAATGTGGAGGCTATATACAGGGTGTTACGGTACAGAGTCAATGTGGAGGCTCTATACAGGGTGTTACGGTACAGAGTCAATGTGGAGGCTATATACAGGGTGTTACGGTACGGAGTCAATGTGGAGGCTATATACAGGGTGTTACGGTACAGAGTCAATGTGGAGGCTATATACAGGGTGTTACGGTACAGAGTCAATGTGGAGGCTATATACAGGGTGTTACGGTACAGAGTCAATGTGGAGGCTATATACAGGGTGTTACGGTACAGAGTCAATGTGGAGGCTATATACAGGGTGTTACGGTACGGAGTCAATGTGGAGGCTATATACAGGGGATACCGGTACAGAGTCAACGTGGAGGCTATATACAGGGGATACCGGTACAGAGTCAATGTGGAGGCTACTGCATTGCAGTAGTCGAGCCTAGAAGTAACAAAAGCATGGATTAATTTTTCTGCGTCATTTTTGGACAGAAAGTTTCTGATTTTTGCAATGTTACGTAGATGGAAAAAAGCTGTCCTTGAAGCAGTCTTGATATGTTCTTCAAAAGAGAGATCAGGGTCCAGAGTAACGCCGAGGTCCTTCACAGTTTTATTTGAGACGACTGTACAACCATCCAGATTAATTGTCAGATTCAACAGAAGATCTCTTTGTTTCTTGGGACCTAGGACAAGCATCTCTGTTTTGTCCGAGTTTAAAAGTAGAAAATTTGCAGCCATCCACTTCCTTATGTCTGAAACACAGGCTTCTAGCGAGGGCAATTTTGGGGCTTCACCATGTTTCATTGAAATGTACAGCTGTGTGTCGTCCGCATAGCAGTGAAATTTAACATTATGTTTTCGAATGACATCCCCAAGAGGTAAAATATATAGTAAAACAATAGTGGTCCTAGAACGGAACCTTGAGGAACACCGAAATTTACAATTGATTTGTCAGAGGACGAACCATTCACAGAGACAAACTGATATCTTTCCGACAGATAAGATCTAAACCAGGCCAGAACTTGTCCATGTAGACCAATTTGGGTTTCCAATCTCTCCAAAAGAATGTGGTGATCGATGGTATCAAAAGCGGCACTAAGATCTAGGAGCATGAGGACAGATGCAGAGCCTCGGTCTGACGTCATTAAAAGGTCATTTACCACCTTCACAAGTGCAGTCTCAGTGCTATGATGGGGTCTAAAACCAGACTGAAGCGTTTCGTATACATTGTTTGTCTTCAGGAAGGCAGTGAGTTGCTGCGCAACAACTTTTTCTAAAATTTTTGAGAGGAATGGAAGATTCGATATAGGCCGATAGTTTTTTATAATTTCTGGGTCAAGATTCGGCTTTTTCAAGAGAGGCTTTATTACTGCCACTTTTAGTGAGCTTGGTACACATCCGGTGGATAGAGAGCCGTTTATTATGTTCAACATAGGAGGGCCAAGCACAGGAAGCAGCTCTTTCAGTAGTTCAGTTGGAATAGGGTCCAGTATGCAGCTTGAGGGTTTGGAGGCCATGATTATTTTCATCATTATGTCAAGAGATATAGTACTAAAACACTTTAGTATCTCCCTTGATCCTAGGTCCTGGCAGAGTTGTGCAGACTCAGGACAATGGAGCCCTGGAGGAATACCCAGATTTAAAGAGGAGTCCGTAATTTGCTTTCTAATGATCATGATCTTTTCCTCAAAGAAGTTCATAAATTTATTACTGCTGAAGTGAAAGCCATCCTCCATTTGCGAATGCTGCTTTTTAGTTAGCTTTGCGACAGTGTCAAAAAGAAATTTCGGATTGTTCTTATTTTCCTCAATTAAGTTGGAAAAATAGGATGATCGTGCAGCAGTGAGGGCTCTTCGATACTGCACGGTACTGTCTTTCCAAGCTAGTCGGAAGACTTCCAGTTTAGTGTGGCGCCATTTCCGTTCCAATTTTCTGGAAGCTTGCTTCAGAGCTCGTGTATTTTCTGTATACCAGGGAGCTAGTTTCTTATGACAGATGTTTTTAATTTTTAGGGGTGCAACTGCATCTAGGGTCTTGCGCAAGGTTAAATTGAGTTCCTCGGTTAGGTAGTTAACTGATTCTTGTCCTCTGACATCCTTGGGTAGGCAGAGGGAGTCTGGAAGGGCATCAAGGAATCTTTGGGTTGTCTGAGAATTTATAGCACGACTTTTAATCTTCCTTGGTTGGGGTCTGAGCAGATTATTTGTTGCAATTGTAAACGCAATAAAATGGTGGTCCGATAATTCAGGATTATGAGGAGAAACATTAAGATCCACAACATTTATTCCATGGGACAAAACTAGGTCCAGAGTATGACTGTGGCAGTGAGTAGGTCCAGAGACATGTTGGACAAAACCCACTGAGTCGATGATGGCTCCGAAAGCCTTTTGGAGTGGGTCTGTGGACTTTTCCATGTGAATGTTAAAGTCACCAAAAATTAGAATATTATCTGCTATGACTACAAGATCCGATAGGAATTCAGGGAACTCAGTAAGGAACACTGCATATGGCCCAGGAGGCCTGTAAACAGTAGCTATAAAAAGTGATTGAGTAGGCTGCATAGATTTCATGACTAGAAGCTCAAAAGACGAAAACGTCATTGTTTTTTTTTTTGTAAATTGAAATTTGCTATCGTAAATGTTAGCAACACCTCCGCCTTTGCCGGATGCACGGGGGGTATGGTCACTAGTGTAACCAGGGGGTGAGGCCTCATTTAACACAGTAAATTCATCAGGCTTAAGCCATGTTTCAGTCAGGCCAATCACATCAAGATTATGATCAGTGATTAGTTCATTGACTATAACTGCCTTGGAAGTGAGGGATCTAACATTAAGTAACCCAATTTTGAGATGTGAAGTATCACAATCTCTTTCAATAATGGCAGGAATGGAGGAGGTCTTTATACTAGTAAGATTACTGAAGCGAACACCGCCATTTTTAATTTTGCCCAACCTAGATCGAGGCACAGACACGGTCTCAATGGGGAAAGCTGAGCTGACTACGCTAACTGTGCTAGTGGCAGACTCCACTAAGCTGGCAGGCTGGCTAACAGCCTGTTGCCTGGCCTGCACCCTATTTCATTGTGGAGCTAGAGGAGTTAGAGCCCTGTCTATGTTCGTAGATAAGATGAGAGCACCCCTCCAGCTAGGATGGAGTCCGTCACTCCTCAGCAGGCCAGGCTTGGTCCTGTTTGTGGGTGAATCCCAGAAAGAGGGCCAGTTATCTACAAATTCTATCTTTTGGGAGGGGCAGAAAACAGTTTTCATCCAGCGATTGAGTTGTGAGACTCTGCTGTAGAGCTCATCACTCCCCCTAACTGGGAGGGGGCCAGAGACAATTAATCGATGCCGACACATCTTTCTAGCTGATTTACATGCTGAAGCTATGTTGCGCTTGGTGACCTCTGACTGTTTCATCCTAACATCCTAACCCTTTTACAGGGGCTGAGTCACTGACTTACTGGTGTTCTTCCATGCCGTCCATGGGAGGGGTGCGTCACTTGAGTAGGTTGAGCCACTGACGTGGTCTTCCTGTCTGGGTTGGCGCCCCCCCCTTGGGTTGTGCCGTGGCGGAGATCTTTGTGGGCTATACTCGGCCTTGTCTTCGGACGGTAAGTTGGTGGTTGTAGATATCCCTCTAGTGGTGTGGGGGCTGTGCTTTGGCAAAGTGGGTGGGGTTATATCCTGCCTGTTTGGTCCTGTCCGGGGGTATCATCGGATGGGGCCACAGTGTCTTCTGATCCCTCCTGTCTCAGCCTCCAGTATTTATGCTGCAGTAGTTTATGTGTCGGGGGGCTAGGGTCAGTCGGTTACATCTGGAGTATTCTCTTGTCTTATCCGGTGTCCTGTGTGAATGTAAATATGCTCTCTCTAATTCTCTCTTTCTCTCTTTCTTTCTTTCTCTCGGAGGACCTGAGCCCTAGGACCATGCCTCAGGACTATCTGGCATGATGACTCCTTGCTGTCCCCAGTCCACCTGGCCATGCTGCTGCTCCAGTTTCAACTGTTCTGCCTGCGGCTACGGAACCCTGACCTGTTCACCGGACGTGCTTGTTGCACCCTCGACAATTACTATGATTATTATTATTTGACCATGCTGGTCATTTACGAACATTTTAACATCTTGACCATGTTCTGTTATAATATCCACCCGGCACAGCCAGAAGAGGACTGGCCACCCCTCACAGCCTGGTTCCTCTCTAGGTTTCTTCCTAGGTTTTTGGCCTTTCTCAGGAGTTTTTCTTAGGGAGTTTTTCCCAGCCACCGTGCTTCTTTCACATGCATTGCTTGCTGTTTGGGGTTTTAGGCTGGGTTTCTGTACAGCACTTTGAGATTTCAGCTGATGTACGAAGGGCTATATAAATAAATTTGATTTGATTTGATTTGATTTATATACAGGGGGTACCAGTACACAGTCAATATGGAGGTTATTTACAGGGGGTACCGGTACAGAGTCAATGTGGAGGATATATACAGGGGGTATCGGTACAGAGTCAATGTGGAGTCTATATACAGGGGGTACTGGTACAGAGTCAATGTGGAGGCTATATACGGGGGTACCAGTACAGAGTCAATGTGGAGGCTATATACAGTGGGTACCAGTACAGAGTCAATGTGGTGGCTATATACAGTAAGGGAAGACCCCCATGAAATGGACAAAATAGAATGGGAACATATTGGCACCGCACGAATCATACACACAATGGACAATACCACCCAATTTAGTCCACATTCATCCAAATCATATTGCAAATTTCATATGGCAAATGCCAAGTGTCACACCCCAAAAATCCTATAGATGGCGAGCGCGCCCCACCGCAAATTTTCATATTGAAATATATCACAAGTCAACACCCAAGAGTAAAAATTTTAAAATATGATTTGTTTTTTGAAAACTTATCACCCCCTTAACCGCTAGGGGGCAGCATTGAGAATTTTGGAAAGAATATGTGCCCATTTTTAACTGCCTCCTACACCAACTCAGAAGCTAGAATATGCATATTATTGTTCAGGTTTGGATAGAAAACACCCTAAAGTTTCTAAAACTGTTTGAATGGTGTCTGTGAGTATAACAGAACTCCTATGGCAGGCAAAAACCTGAGAAGGTTTCATGCAGGAAGTGGCCTGTCTGACAAGGAGTCGTTCTTCTTGTCTCTGTTTATTGAAGAGTGGGGATCTTAGCTGTAACGTGACAATTCCTAGGGCTCCAATAGGCTCTCAGAACCCGGGAAAAACCTGAACGATGACGAGGCAGCCTCAGGCTGAAACACAGAATCCCCTTTTCCAAGTGTCGCATTAGAGGACAATAGAATTAGGCGCGTGCGCGATTCAACCCTGTGGAGTATTTTCCTTCGGCTGTTTAGCTCATTGCAGATTCCCGGTCGGAATATTATCGCTTTTCTACAAGATAAATTGCATAAAAATTGATTTTAAACAGCGGTTGACATGCTTCGAAGTACGGTAATGGAATATTTAGAAATTTTTTGTCACATTCTGCGCCATGCGCCCGACCGTGATTTAGCATTCTGATAGTGTCTAGAACGCACGAACAAAACGCCGCTGTTTGGATATAACGATGGATTATTTGGGACCAAACCTACATTTGTTATTGAAGTAGAAGTCCTGGGAGTGCATTCTGACGAAGAACAGGAAAGGTAAGACCATTTTTCTTATAAGAAATGTGATTTTGGTGAAGGCTAAACTTGCCGGGTGTCTAAATAGCTAGCCCGTGATGGCTGGGCTATGTACTTAGAATATTGCAAAATGTGCTTCATCCGAAAAGCTATTTTAAAATCGGACATATCGAGTGCATAGAGGAGTAATGTATCTATAATTCTTAAAATAATTGTTATGCTTTTTGTGAACGTTTATCGTGAGTAATTTAGCAAATTGTTAGTAAATTCCCCGGAAGTTTGCGGGGGGTATGCTTTTTCTGAACGTCACATGCTAATGTAAAAAGCTGGTTTTTGATATAAATATGAACTTGATTGAACAGACATGCATGTATTGTATAACATAATGTCCTAGGAGTGTCATCTGATGAAGATCAAAGGTTAGTGCTGCATTTAGCTGTGGTTTGGGTTTTTTTGACATTATATGCTAGCTTGAAAAATGGGTGTCTGATTATTTCTGGCTGGGCACTCTCCTGACATAATCTAATGTTTTGCTTTCGTTGTAAAGCCTTTTTGAAATCGGACAGTGTGGTTAGATTAACGAGAGTCTTGTCTTTAAATAGCTGTAAAATAGTCATATGTTTGAGAAATTGAAGTAATAGTATTTCAAACGTTTTAAAAATCGCGCCACTGGATTCAACTGGCTGTTACGTAGGTGGGACGAATTCGTCCCACCTAGCCCAGAGAGGTTAAGAAAGTGCTTTCTGGACCGTTTTTCGAAATTCTTTCAATTTTTTTGTCAATTACACATGTAAAGCGCTCGTCCTGCATGCGGGATCAACATCCAGCGAAAAATCATATCGCCATATTCATAACCGAACCATAACAAAATGTAATAATTGTTTTTCTTCTCAAATATAGGACTATTTTATATCGTTTTATAGATACACCTCTCCTGAATCGAACCACGTTGTCCGATTTCAAAAAGGCTTTACAGCAAAAGCAAAACATTAGATTATGTTAGAGGAGTACATCGTCAAAGTAGCCACATCGCCATTTTCCGACCAACCACATGCGTCACAAATAACCAAAACACAGCTAAATGCAGCACTAACCTTTGACAATCTTCATCAGATGACACTCCTAGGACATCATGTTACACAATACATGCATTCTTTTGTTCGATAAAGTTCATATTTATACATAAAAACAGCATTTTACATCGGTGCGTGACGTTGAGAAAATATTTTCCCTCAAATGCATCCGGTGAATCAGCACTACAATTTACTAAATTACTATTCAAAAACATTTTTAAAATGTAATATTGTCATTCAAAGAATTATAGATTAACATCTCGTGAAAGCACCCGCATTTCCAGATTTAAAAAGAACTTTACTGGGAAATCACACTTTGCAATAAAAGGGGATGCTATACTCAGAAAAATAGGCTAGCGATACAGGTTAGCGCCATCTTGGAACAATCTAATATCAAATCTACTCTTGTATACTATTATAAATATTCCCTTACCTTTGATTATCTTCATCAGAAGGCACTTCCAGGGATCCCAGGTCCACAACAAATGTAGTTTTGTTTGAAAAAGTTAATAATTTATGTCCCAATAGCTTCTTCTTGTTAGCGCGTTCCGAAGGCTACTCAAAATGTACCGTAGTGCGCGGGACTTGTCGTCACGAATGTGCAAAAAATATATATTTAAGTTCATTCAAACATGTCAAACGTTGTATAATATAAATCTTTAGGGCCTTTTTCAACCAGAGCTTCAATAATATTCAAGGGGGACGATTGCATTGTCTTTCTAAACGTTTCGAAAGGGGAGGGTAGCCAGGGGCGCCCGCGTCATAATGGTAATGGCCCTCCCCCTATGACCAACTTCCAAAGCCTCTCATTCGGTCAGTTTGTACCATAGAAGACTCAAACCACTTTCTAAAGACTGGTGACATCTAGTGGAAGCCATAGGAAGTGCTCAATGAATCCTAACTCACGGTGTGTTTTATAGGCAAAGTGCTGAAGGTGAGTCCACAAATCAGATTTCCACTTCCTGTTAGGATCTGTCTCGGGGTTTTGACTGCCATATGAGTTCTGTTATACTCACAGACACCACACAACAGTTTTAGAAACTTTAGGGTGTTTTCTATCCACATCTACTAATTATATGCATATCCTAGCTTCTGGGTTTGAGTAGGAGGCCGTTTAAAATGGGCACACATTTTTTTCAAAATTTGCTGTAGCGCCCCCTATCCTTGGCGTGCGTTAAGAGGATAAGAACTGTATGAACATACTTTTGACATATTTTATTGACATAATTAAAAAAAATCTTTGCTTGTACATAAGGCAAATGTTTTGTCCATTTACAATATGATTTCATAGGAAGTCAAAAGTGACATAATTTTTTCTTTTTTTTGCCAAATGCCATAAGAAATGTCCAAATGAAATGTCCAATTATTTTTTTGTCAATTATACATGTATGAAAGTATTGAATGTGCCAAATCAGGATGTTTGTCCATTTGCCATGTACGATCATAGGAAGTCGGTTTCCAAACCCAAAAGTCAGTGAACCATGTCCAAATGGCATTTATACTGCCCAAATGATATATAGCCCTATGTTAAGCCATGAATCAACCTCGATGGTCTATTTGTCATGTATGATGAGGGAGAAGTGGGACTCTGTTATTTTTTAATGATTTTTTGAAAAATTTCCAAAATGACCATTACCATCACGAACTTGACATACTCAAAAATACTGCAGAAATGCAAAATTGACTGGCCTGATGAACTCAGGATGGCCGGGCAGTGACTGTGGTTCCTCTCCATTGCTCGTTGTGGTGTTTTCATCATGTCCATTTGGTGATGTTTTTCACTATTGAATCATATTGCAAATGTACAATATGTTGCAATTTGTTGCAATATTTTTCAATGGGTATTTACCATCACAAATTTGACATGCTCAAAAATACTGCAGAAATGCAAAATTGACTGGCCCGATGAACTCGAGATGGCTGGGCAGTGCTAGTGGTTCCTCTCCATCGCTCGATGGTGACATGAGAGAAGTGGGACTCCATCAGTCAATTAGATATCATTCTGACACCAAACTGATACCATCTGACACCAAACCCACTTTTTCCAACTCGTTTAGAAGCCAACTATCACATATATCAGAGCAGGCCCATAATTCACAGCGCCTTCAGATTAACCCATAATAAAAATGTAAAACATGTAGTTACGTTCTAGCTGCGGGTCCAGCTCTGACTTTATGTGTAGGCCTAGCTGAGGCGACCCCGAATCCCAAGTTTTGGCTCGATAGGTCATTTGGAGCCTGAGCAGCAACCTTAATTGTTGCTGAAAATCCACTTTTTCAGGGCGTTGCTACAGCGTCCTTGAATGAGCTATCAGACAGAAACGTTGAGGTCCATCTCTACGGGCCGAGGCGGTTTCAATGCACCTAGCCTTGCGACTCTGGGAAATGTCTAAATGTCGTCATTTTCATGATGGTCAAAATGAACTGAACATATTGCAAATGTACGAGGCTGTTTCTCGGTCTGAGAACCTTCTAAAGCCACATAACTCACCGTGCACTATCGACTTGAGCTCTAGAACAGGTTTCTAAAGTTTCAGAGCTCTAGGTCTGACGGTTCTTTGATAGTTCGAACAAAGGTAACTATTGTGGGTTTTGTGTGTCTCTAAGCCCTACACTGTGTCACTCCGTCCTAGCTGTGTGTGTGTGTGTGTGAGTGTTTCTTGGAAATCTGATGGAATAAATGACTGATTTACAGTTCATGAGGGTTACCTAATCACACATATGAAGTTTTGGAAAGATGTGACTTTTTTAACCCTTCAAAACAGCTACTGTGACTCCAATTTAAGGCACTTCCGGTTGGCACAGGAAGCTTAGAATCGACATGTTATCATTGGGGTAGGCTTTTACAGAATCCTGAGTTTTAAGTCTTTACGTTAAGAATTTACTGATTTACACAGGATTGAATTGAGTGATTTTCGCCACCTGCAGGTTGGTTAAATCAAAACACCATTATGGTGTTTTTAACAACTTCCGGTTGCTCCAGGAAGCTTAGAATCGACACAGGTAGACCCCACAGTAGCCTGATGGATTGTCATCGAAGACAGGTTCATAAGACATTCATAACCCACATAGGGTTCAGGTTGAATTAAAGGGAATAGGCAATGTATTCCTATGGGGAGAGAAGTCATTGCAAACTTGATTGATGTAAACACCTTCTTTTCACTGTTAAGGGTTAATGCCACACGGTTAGGCTTGCACAGATCGGGAGGACCTCAGGAACGTTCGTGAGGTCAAATTGTGCTTCTAACCCTAACGGTTCTCTCGCTGTCACACAAAAGCACTTGAAATGTAGGTCCAGGCTTCATTTTGGGCCTACTTTTTTTCAAGGTCGCTGCGCTCAGACCGAGCGAGCTACGGTCAAGCAGGGCATCTCGTTGAACTCAGTAGGACTATATAGGACTATTTTACATTGGACTATTTTACACCATTTTATAGATACACTTCTCCTGAATCGAACCACGTTATCCAATTTCCAAAAGGCTTTACAGCGAAAGCAAAACATTAGATTATGTTAGGAGAGTACATAGACACAAATTATCACACGGCCATTTTGCACGCAAGCATATATGTCACATAAACCCAAACCACAGCTAAATGCAGCACTAACCTTTGATGATCTTCATCAGATGACACTCCTAGGACATTATGTTATACAATACATGCATGTTTTGTTCAATTAAGTTCACAAAATACATAACAATTATTTTAAGAATTATAGATACAGAACTCCTTTATGCAATCGCGGTGTCAGATTTTAAAATAGCTTTTCGGCGAAAGCACATTTTGCAATATTCTGAGTACATAGCTCGGCCATCACGGCTAGCTATTTTGACACCCACCAAGTTTGGGACTCACTAAACTCAGAATTACTATTAGAAAAATTGGATTACCTTTACTGTTCTTCATCATAATGCACTCCCAGGGCTTCTACTTCAACAACAAATTTTGTTTTGGTTCCAAATAATCCATAGTTATATTCAAATAGCTCCTTTTTGTTTGTGCGTTCAGGTCACTATCTGAAGGGTGTTGCGCGAGCGCATTTCGTGACAAACCATTTCAAAATATTCCATTACCGTACTTAGAAGCATGTCAAACGCTGTTTAAAATCAATTTTTATGCTATTTTTCTCATAAAATAGCGATTATATTCCAACCGGGCAACGTTGTATTCATTCAAAGGCTGAAAGAAAAAAATGGAGAATTCTCATGACTG
The DNA here is from genome assembly GCF_901001165.1 of Salmo trutta. Classification (NCBI taxonomy): domain Eukaryota; kingdom Metazoa; phylum Chordata; class Actinopteri; order Salmoniformes; family Salmonidae; genus Salmo; species Salmo trutta. Next base: position 12,451,328 of record NC_042976.1, on the reverse strand, counting down.
CGCATCTCAGTCTCACTGTCCCCAGGCTGACCACTCACAAACAGAGCTGTTGTACTTTGCCCAGAGACAGCAGACACCTCATTCCACTTTCTGGTGGCTTTAGAGAGCTAATGGGAGCCTTAGAAAGTGTCACGTTACAGCACAGATGCTGTATTTTCGATAGAGATGCAACAGAAGGACAACAAATTGTCAGACAGGCCACTTCCTGCCTGGAATATTCTCAGGTTTTGGCTACCATATGAGTTCTGTTATACTCACAGACACCATTCAAACAGTTTTAGAAACGTTAGTGGGTTTTCTATCCAAATCTACTAATTATATGCATATTCTCGTTTCTGGGCAAGAGTAGTAACCAGTTTAAATCGGGTACGTTTTTTATCCGGCCGTGAAAGTACTGCCCCCTAGCCCCAACAGGTTAAAGTGACTATGCATAGATAATTACATTGAGTTGTAGGAGCAGCGTAGTGGAGGGGGGGTTGATGTGGATGCCAAGGAACCTGAAGCTCTCAACCTGCTCCACTACAGCCCCGTCGATGAGAATGGGGCTCGGTTCTTTTTCCTGTATTCCACAATCATCTCCTTTGTCTTGATCACATTGAGGGAGAAGTTGTTGTCCTTGCACCACACGGGCAGGTTTCTGATCTCCTCCCTATAGGCTGTTTCATCGTTGTCGGTGATCAGGCCTACCACTGTTGTGTCATCAGCAAACTTAATGATGGTGTTGGAGTCGTACCTGGCCGTGCAGTCATGAGTGAACAGGGAATACAGGAGGGGACTGAACACGCACCCCTGAGGGGCCCCCGTGTTGAGGATCAGCGTGGCAGATGTTTTGTTACCTACCCTTACCACCTGGGGGTGGCCCGTCAGGAAGTCCAGGATCCAGTTGCAGAGGGAGGTGTTTTATCCCAGGGTCCGTAGCTTAGTGATGAGCTTTGAGTGCACATAGGTGTTGGTATTAAGGACTCAGACAGGGACAGGTTGAAAATGTCAGTGAAGACACTTGCCAGTTGGTCAGCGCATGCTCTGAGTACACGTTCTGGTAATCTGTCTGGTCCTGCGGCCTTGTGAATGTTGACCAGTTTACAGGTCTTACTCACATCGGCTGCAGAGAGCGTGATCACACAGTCATCCAGAACAGCTGATGCTCTCATGCATGTTTCAGTGTTTCTTGCCTCGAACCGAGCATAGAAGTTATTTAGCTCAGCTCGTCTGGCTGGCTCGTGTCACTGGGCAGCTCTCGGCTGTGCTTCCCTTTGTAGTCTGTAATAGTTTGCAAGCCCTGCCACATCCGACAAATGTCAGAGCCAGCTCAGTGCGGATGCTGCCTGTAATCCATGGCTTCTGGTTGGGGTATGTACGTAGAGTCACTGTGGGGACGACGTCCTCGATGCATTTATTGATGAAGCCAATGACTGATGTGGTGTACTCTTCAATGCCATTGGAGGAATCCGGGGAACATATTCCAGTCTGTGCTAGCAAAACAGTCCTGTAGCTTAGCATCTGCTTCATCTGACCACTTTTTTATTGATCTAGTCACTGGTGCTTCCTGCTTTAATTTTTGCTTGTAAGCAGGTCAGATTTGCCAAATGGAGGACGAGGGAGAGCTTTGTATAGGTCTCGGTGGGTGGAATATAGGTAGTCCAGAGTTCCTTTTCCTCTGGTTGCACATTTAACATGCTTATAGGGAATTTGGTAAAACGGATTTAAGTTTCCCTGCATTAAAGTCCCCGGCTACTAGGTGCGTCGCCTCTTGGTGAGCGTTTTCTTGTTGGCTTATGGCGGAATACAGCTCATTTAATGCTTTCTTAGTGCCAGCCTCTGACTGTGGTGGTATGTAAACAGCTACAAAGAATACAGATGAAAACTCTCTCGGTAAGTAGTGTGGTCTACAGCTTATCATGAGAAACTCTACCTCAGGTGAGCAATAGCTCGATACTTCCTTAGATATCGTGCACCAGCTGTTGCTTACAAAAATACATAGACCGCCGCCCCTTGTCTTACCAGACGCCGCTGTTCTATCCTGCTGGTACATCGTATAACCAGCCAGCTGTATGTTGATGTTGTCGTCGTTCAGCCACAACTCTGTGAAGCATAAGATGTTACAGTTTTTAATGTCCCGTTGGTAGTTTAATCTTCCGCGTAACTCAGCGATTTTATTGTCCAAAGATTGCACGTTTGCAAGCAAAATGAAGGGAAGTGGGTATTTATTCGATCGCCTGCGAATTCTCAGAAGGCAGCTGGACCCCTCTTTCTCCGCCTCCTCTTCAAGCAGATCGCGGAGATCGGGGCCTGTTCCCAAGGAAGTAGCGTATCCTTCGTGTCGGGGCTCACCAGAGTCGTGAAATGAAAAAGAGGATTCTGCTAGTCCGTTGTGAGTAATCGCAGTCCTGACGTCTATGAGTTCTTTTTGGTCATAAGAGATGGTAGCGGCAACATTATGTACAAAATAAGTAAAAAAATAAGTTACAAACAACGCAAATAAGCGAACAAAAAAACACAATCGGCTGGTGGCACGTAAAACATCTGCCATCTTCTCCGGCGCAATAAAACATGTATGCATAGACACATTTGAAACTTCTGTATATTATCAAACTTCAAAAACTTGTCCGGATTTTCTGTTACTTTCTTTTCAATATGGGGTGTATGGGGTCAATCAAATGTATCATAATATATCAACAGGGTAACGTACATAGCTGAGAGAAGAACTGTATCATAATATAGCAACAGGGTAACGTAACATTGCTGAGAGAAGAACTTCAACTTGAAATATAGAGAGAGATCTGATTGTACAATATTTGAATAAGCAGGAAGACTGGCTTTTTTTGTCTTTTCCCACCTCCAATCATCACTAAAAAGCCACCTCATTGGCTAATAAGATTCCGATCCCTCCCCCATTCCATCTCCACAGGACTTCTTATTAGTTCTGACACCCCACACAGCTTTCTGTGAACGCATGTAACCCCGGCCCCCTTCTTAAAAGGCCTCATTACCAAACAACCCACATTCCCATGAAGCCACTGCAACGCCCCTTCCTTTCTCTATCCCGGGGCCTCTCTCATACATGCCTAGCCTAACACGTATTGTTTTCCCTAGAACTGGGCCTGTGAAGTAAGGGAATCTCCGGCGGTGAGTGTGCATCTGTATGTTTGTGTGTGTGTGATCACGTTTGTTTATGTAGCGACCACACCCCAGTGAGAAGGAGCAACCTGGTTTCAGAGCATTTCATATTACTCTGTACGTAAATCCGAGACTCTCCATTTAGGGGAAAGGGGGATAGCTAGTCAGTTGTACAACTGAATGCATTCAACTGAAATGTGTCTTCCGCATTTAACCCAACCCCTCTGAATCAGAGAGGTGTGGGGTGCTGCCGATTTAGTTTAATATGTTATGTTTCGTATGGTCTGTATTCATTTGTGGATATCCATCATCAATTTCATATGATATGTTACAAATTACAATTCGTATGATATGTTACGAATTGCAATTTGTTGTTGCTAATGTTGGCTAGGCTAGGGGTTAATGTTAGGAGTTAGGTTAAAAGGATAGCTAAGAGGGTTTGCCTTAAGTAACCTTGTCTTATGTAACCATACCAAATGTTACATATCAACTATCATTTGAGTGTCTCCGATTTACTTTTACTGTGTTACGTCTACTCTATGAGAGCTTGCCTGAGTTTAAGTAAAAGCCATAAGTAGCAGGAATCTTTCTGAGTAGAAGAGAACATTTCTATCCGTGTTGTTTTCTGCTGTAGTACAGCTCAGTGGCATGGCCCATCGTCTGTTTGAAGGTAAGGAGCATGCTACCTCCTACTGGAAGTACAGGGTCTCTCCCTCAGCTCAGCTCATTGAAGAAGTCATGTCCTTCCTAAAGAAAAAGGTAGGAGTGACATACATGTTTCACAGAATACAGACTGTTTGTTCTTATTTTAACATCATACATCATGCAATATGTATGAGTTCAAATCATATAGTTACTGTCTGTGGATGTAAAATATTTTCAATGATAAATAGTATTGCAGAACTAAATTACAGAATTATATTGCTGCATGTTTTATTTCTGCTTTCAATGTTTTACTAATAAACTGGTCAATTGACATTCTCCTGCCTTAAAAAATATTCACATATACTAATGATGTCTCATACCTATGTGTGATGATCATGTGTCTTGTCCTGACAGAGGGGCGTGCAGCCCTGTGACCTGGCAGTAGACGTAGGCTGTGGGTCGGGTCAAGGGACCGTGCTCCTGGCCCCTCACTTCTCCTCAGTGGTGGGGACCGACATCAGCCCTGCCCAGCTGGAGGTGGCCCAGGAGCACACCACCGCCCCTAACATCTCCTACAGGTCAGAGCCAGCCCCAGAGAGGTGGAGGTCTTCAGGAAGAGGATAGGGTTGTATTTCGTTGTAGTGACACTGACACTGATTCAAACCCTCTGATTCAAACACATTATCGTCACAGAATGAGTTTTGGTATAAGTAGACCTACTGTAGAGGGTAGATTTTATGTACAGATTTATTTATTTCTGGGGCATTTCTCTGAAACCTAAGAAGAGTCCTGGTGGTTCAAGCCATGAATGCTGATTGGCTGACAGCCATGGTATATCAAACCGTACACCACGGGTATGACAAAACACGGCTCTAATTGCGTTGGTAACCAGTTTATAATAGCAATAAGCCACCTCAGGGGTTTGTGGAATATGGCCAACATACCACAGCTAAGGGCTGTATCCAGGCACTCTGCGCTGTGTCGTGCTTAAGAACAGTCCTTAGCCGTGGTATTTTGGGCATATACCACACCCCCTCGTGCCTTATTGCTTAACTAAACCAGTGTGATGGGAGAAGGAACGATAGGGTTAAAGTCCTTTGTTGAGGGGGACACGGTGAAATTAGGACAAGGGCCAAGACAGACAATGGGACCCTTGTCTGCTCAAACTCATGCATTTCTCCCTCTAGTGAGCAAACAAAGAAGCTACAGCTACTAATACTGTTATGGAACACATTTACATGTACAGTAGATGTTCCCAGTTAGGACTGAACGAAGGGAGCCATATCCAAGGAACCAAACCAAAACACAACATTGTGTGTAAATTCTAGTCTGGTTCCAGATTTGTTAGTGCTTTTTTGTCAACTCCTATTGTGACAATAATCTTAGGACTTGGCAAAACAGCACTAACTGATCTGGTACCATTCGGTCGGGTATCTTTAAATTACAACATGACCTATGTTTGTATGTATGTATCCCTGTGTTAGTATGTCTCATGTCTCTGTGTCTCTGTTTAGACAGTGCCAGGCTGAGGAGCTGCCGTTTGCAGACAGCTCAGTGGACCTGGTGACGGCCATGTCTGCCTTCCACTGGTTTGACCGGCCGCGGTTCCTCCAGGAAGCCCACAGGATCCTGAAGGCTAAAGGTTGCCTGGCTCTACTCAACTACACCATGGATATGGAGCTTGACTATGGAGACTGCTCCCACACACTCAACACAGTCTGCAAAGAGGTCTGGAAACTTTATAAAATAGAATACAAGTGTATTATCCAAACACATAATGATAAGTCGATCACATACATGTTTGTTTTTTCAACATTTGTCTTTTTTTTAATTTTATTTCATCAGTTTTATGCTGCACTCCTGCCCCATCGTAACCCCTGCCTGGGCCCTTGCTCTGTTGCTCTTTACAAACAGTCCTACAGTTCCATCCCCTACACAGAGAAAGAGTGGTGAGGCCTGAGCTCAGATACATCCACTACCCTCATTGCTATTACCTATGTACTTACAAGAAGTGTTTGATTTGATGTACATACAAGATGGGTTGGGTATACTCTAAGGTAATGCTAATGCTGTGTTGTTAGGCAGGAGTGTATGTGGGTGAAGAAGTCCATGACTCTGTCCAACTACATGGGTATGATAGAGTCCTTTTCCAGCTACCAGGCTCTACTAAAGAAAGACCCAGAGGAAGCCAGCAGACTGTCAACTGACATCACCCACAGGTTGGTCCCTGACACAATCCCTAGTTGATGCTGGTCAACAACGTAAAGGTAACATTTCATGTTACATCTCACATTCATCTCTCCCCCTCTCTCGTTCTCTCTCTCTCTACTTTCCAGACTGTTGGCTGTGATGGGGGTGACCTCCCCAGAGACTGAGCTTGTGGTTGGAGTAAGGTATTTCTTCCTGCTGGCCTGCAAGCCAGAGGACAAGCTACTGATCGATGACTGAGATTGGACTGTGATTGTGTTATTGACTGTACGTTTGTTTATGTGTAACTCTGTGTTGTTTGATTTTGTCACACTGCTTTGCTTTGTCTTGGCCAGGTCGCAGTTGTAAATGAGAACTTGTTCTCAACTGGCCTTCCTGGTTAAATAAAAAGGTGAAATAAAATAAAATGTATTCATGGTGAACATGAAAAATTATAGAATTAGTGATTACATTTGTATTAAAACTTTCCAATGATTGGTATCTCATTTGTTATATTTGTCACTCTGGATCCAGTTTTGTTTACAAGCACACGAACACAGCCCAGTGGTATGAGTGATACCAGATACGTGTGTGTGTGTGCGTGCATGCGAGTGGAGAGTAGAGGATTCCTAGCAGAGGGATCTCTTTATGGCTAAAAGGACTGGTCCCTAGCATAGCACTTTCAGTATCTAGTTTTCCTTCATGGATACAAGCTTCTATAGATTACTTTTCAGAATGTCTGTGTGTGGGTGTTACTAAGTCCTAAACTCCAATGGCGGTCTCTTTAGCTACACAATCTGGTCATGATCATTTATTGTTGCCAAAACAGAATATTTCACACCAGATTACATGACATTTGAATAGCTGCTACCTGCACTCTGCTGACTAAGGTGCTGTTCCAACTATGGTCACTAGAGGTCATTGTTTGAATGTTCTATTCTCAGCCAGGCCAATCTTTTCGAAGAAAACACATTTTAACTATATCTCTATTTGAGCAAAATAAGTAGTTTTGTTATGATCACAAGAAAATCTTAATAATTATGGTCTTGAGCCCCACAAATCTGAATGTTCTATCATAAAGTGAGAACAATTCGTTTCGCTGGCTGATATGGCTTCTACTTAGAAATGCTACAAGAGTAAATGAATAGATGACATTCACTGCTATAAACCTGTCTCCAATATAATCACATCATTTACACAGACCCACTTCGGACCTTCATGTGAAAAGGCATTCCATTGTCTGTTTTGTCAATGAGCTCCATGCATTCCAAAGACTTGTGGTAACCAGATGATCCCAATAATTTAGGTAGCCTTGTAAACGATGCCCCCTCTGGTATGATATTTTTTATTTATTTAACCTTTATTTAACTAGTTATGTTATGAACTGTCTGGGACTTGTTGTTTCCCTGTTTACTAGTCAAAGATATTTTACTTATTAAGTCAAAGACAACATTTCCTGCAAATATATTAGCATAACTAGGCTACAAAGAACCATGGCGGACGTATTAAAGCGTGTCCCAGTCCAACATACCTAGCCCTCGTCGTATTCCACCGGATCGAGTTCTCATCACACCTGTGAGAAAATGTAATAGCCCAACTCAATAAAAAAAACAGGAAAGATTTTCTGTTAAAAAAATCCAAATGACATCAGTTTGACCGGTTGTCAGGAAATAGAAAGCTGTGAAAATGACCAAACATGTTTCTGATTAGATTTCAGTTCGTCTTCGACGCATATTATATGTGGTTGAAATACTATCAGCTTTTATGATACTAATAAAGATAGCATCTCTACAGACGGTATATAACTGCACATTCAAATTTTCTCAATATGCTACAAGAAATAAATCATTTTTCTCCAAGAAAATAATGAAAGAAAAACATCAATGTAACCTATAGATTTCAATTGAACAAAAATTACAGGGTACTGGGGGTAACGAGTCCCCCCCCTAAGAACAATGTCAAATTGCTGAAATAAGAAAGCAAAGTTTGGAGAAAGAAATGGGTATGTGGATGAAGGTCATGCTAGGCGAATAAACTATAAAGGGAAATAAATGTCTACGGTTTACCCTTTTTTAGTTATTTCATGAGATGTTGTTTTTAGAAAACACCCACCATGGGGTAACTGGCCCCCAGGGGAAGATTATGCGATAGGGTTTCACACAAGCGTGTTAAAATCCATTTAAATCAGTTTTATTGAGCAATTGTTTCGTAAGTAATACTTAAAAGCTAGGTCTAGTTGTCTTATTTTAATTATTTAAATAAAATATGGGGGGTAAATGGTGTTGCACATGTGTCACGGTTGTCGTAAGAACTGGACCAAGGCGCAGCATACGTAGAGTTCCACATCTTTATTTTCTAGTGAAACTTCAGAAAAACAAAACAATAAATGAACAAAGAAACGTGACTACGTGGTGCACATGCACAAACGAAATAATATCTCACAAACACAGGTGGGAAAAATAGCTACTTAAATATGATCCCCAATTAGAGACAACGATTACCAGCTGCCTCTAATTGGGAATCATACAAAACACCAACATAGAAAATATAAACTAGAACACCACATAGAAATATTAAACTAGACTACCCCCTAGTCACGCCCTGACCTACTACACCATAGAGATACAAGGGCTCTCTATGGTCAGGGCGTGACAGTACCCCCCCCCCTCAAAGGTGCAGACTCTGGCCGCAAAACCTGAAACCAAATGGGGGGGGGGGGGGGTTGGGAGGGTGACTAGTGTTGGTGGCGGCTCCGGTGTGGGTCATAGCCCCCACCCAGACCCCGGATCCGACCATGGCGCCGGGCTGAATGCTGTGCCTGGACTGGGCACCGGCGCAAAGGAGGGCTCCAGCCATGGAGCGGGACTGGGCGCCGTACCTGCACTGGCCACCGGAGCAGAGGAAGGCTCCTGCCCTGGAGCTGGACTGGACGCCGTGCCTGGACTGGCCACCGGAGCAGAGGAAGGCTCCTGCCCTGGAGCTGGACTGGACGCCGTGCCTGGACTGGGAATCGGCGCAGAAGAAGACTCTGGCCTTGGAGCTGGACTGGGCGCCGTGCTTGGACTGGGCATCAGCGCAGGGGAAGGCTCCGGCCATGGAGCTGGAGGTTCCAGACCGTGGACCGTCGCTGGAGGTCCCGGACCGTGGACCGTCGCAGGAGGCCCCGGACCGTGGACTGTCGCAGGAGGTCCCGGACCGTGGACCGTCGCAGGAGGTTCCGGACCGTGGACCGTCGCAGGAGGTTCCGGACCGTGGACCGCCGACGGAGGTTCCGGACCGTGGACTGTCGCAGGAGGTTCCGGACCGTGGACCGTCGCAGGAGGTTCTGGACCGTGGACCGTCGCCGGAGGTTCCGGACCGTGGACCATCGCTGGAGGTTCCGGACTGTGGACCGTCGCCGGAAGCGCTGGACTGTGAACCGTTGCCGGAAGTCCTAGACTGGGGACCGTCGCCGGAAGCTATGGACTGTGAAACGTCTCCGGAAGCTCTGGACTGTGAATGCGCACTGGAGGCCGAGTGCGTGGAGCCGGTACAGGTGGCACCGGACTGGTGACAAGCACTTCAGGGCAAGTGCGAGGAGCAGGCACAGGATGTACCGGACTGGGGACACGCACTTCAGGGCGAGTGCGAGGAGCAGGCACAGGATGTACCGGACTGGGGAGGCGCACTGGAGGCCTGATGTGTGGGGCCGACACAGGTTACACCGGACTGGTGACACGCTCTTCAGGGCGAATGCGAGGAGGAGACACAGGACGTACCGGACTGTGGACACGCACTTCAGTGAGAGTGCGAGGAGGAGACACAGGACGTACCGGACTGTGGACACGCACTTCAGGGAGAGTGCGAGGAGGAGACACAGGACGTACCGGACTGTGGACACGCACTTCAGGGAGAGTGCGAGGAGGAGACACAGGACGTACCGGACTGTGGACACGCACTTCAGGGAGAGTGCGAGGAGGAGACACAGGACGTACCGGACTGGGGAGGCGCACTGGAGGCCAGATACGTGGAGCCGGCCCAGGTTTCCCCGGACTGATGACACGTTCCTCCAAACACCTGCGTTGCCGCATACTCCTAGCCAACTCCATTCTCCGGTATCCCTCCTCACACTGTTCCATCAAATCCCAGGCGGTACTCTCCTTGGGTCGACCGACCACCTCTCTATCTCCTCCCAGGTGGTCTCTGGCTCTTCCCTCTGCTCAGCCGCCAGCTCCATGTGCCCCCCCCCCAAAAAAAAAAAACTAGAACACCACATAGAAATATTAAACTAGACTACCCCCTAGTCACTACTACACCATAGAGAAACAAGGGCTCTCTACGGTCAGGGCGTGACAGCATGTCAACATTAATATTCGCAATATGAGGAGATTTGATGTAAAGTCCCTGTTTGTACCTCACCTGCACATACATTTTCTTTGCTCTTTCTTTGTTTTATTTCCATACAATCAATTATGTACAATTGCACTAAATATTATTTAAATAATGTAATATTTTAAATCCCAGCATTCTTTAAAATGACATTCAGGAGCAAAAGGATTTCAATAGTTATTTTTAATATAAAAAAGTAATATTCATTGGAATATAATATTGGAATGGAATATAACATTGGAATATAACATTTAATAACAATAACGTAACTAATGAATTCAGTGTAACATTGATGTGGCAACTCTGTTATGCTCTGCTATTGCACAATTCTAATTTGTACATAGGTCACAAATGAAGCTATCCCCAGTAAAAATTGGAGCACAACTCATGAGCACACCTGCACTGCTCACACCTAATCCAGTCCTCACCTGTGACTGAAAACAGGGGGAGAGATGCCAATTGAAAAGCTCTCTCTTAAAAACTTTGCTAGCTATATGACATAAAACGCTGTGTAAAATAGCTAAAAGGCTATAAAGTAACATTAACTGTAAAGCTATCAGTCACTAGTGGAAACATTTACAACTGCAATTAAGTTACGTTGTCTTTTAAATGTATTTTACATCTGACTATCTGGTAGTAAGGTTGCTAGCTAGCATTCCTAGCAGCTTATGCTAATGTAACCGATGTGAAATGGCTAGTTAGTTAGCGGTGGTGCGCGCTAATAGCATTTCAATCGGGTGACGTCACTCGCTCTGAGACCTGAAGTAGTTGTTCCCCTTGCTCTGGGCCGCAGCTTTTGTGGTGCGATGGGTAACGATGCTTCGTGGGTGTCAGTTGTTGATGTGTGCAGAGGGTCTCTGGTTCAAGCCCAGGTTGGGGCGAGGAGAGGGACGGAAGCTATACTGTTACGCTAACTAGCTAGCTGGATAGCATTTACTGCTAGTAAAGTTGCTAGCTAGCAAGTTAGCATAACCTAGTGCTAACTGAGCTAGACATTGTCTAAATGACAGGTAGAAACACATTCATAGCCATAAAGGGGGAACTAGCCCCCAGGAGCCAGTTACCCCCTAGCAATTGGGGGTGAGTTGCCTCCAACACAGTCATCCAAGAAATTACTACTTTACTCAAAAGTTCTCAATGTTTCTCTCTAAACAAGTGTATTATTTATCTTAAGGCTGTCCTACTTGTATATTTAAAAAACATTTATAGATCTAACTTCATTGGAATATATCTACAACATTTTCAAATGTGCAAAATATTTGATAAACTTACCACAAAATCGCTTTGTTAAAATATCTCCAATATTGTGATGACACGAGGGACTTTTTGTTGAGCAAGAACAGTGGCAGCCAAGGAAAAGTTTGAGGAAAATAATTTGGTGACAACTTGTTGTTTTAATGTGAATTACAGGGATACCCTACATTTATGGATTTTCTAAGGTATTGTTTTCTCTTTATGCAAGAGTACACATGACACTAGTGTCAACTTTCCACATGCCAGAGGAGTTAACTGGTCATATCAAGGTTTCTCTTTGTACATCCATGACCTGCAATAACAACCCACTGGGCAAAAGAGAGACAAGCTTTCCATTAATTTCCCTACATTTTGCTGTGTATTTATTCTGGTTTTATTATCCTTTTTCATTCTGTGGAGATCAATCACTCTGACCGTCAGAATAATAACATTGTGTATTCGTACAGCAGACTGACACATCGTGAATAGATCTCCAGTATGCAAAACTACTTGCTCAATGGCATCACAAAAGGTGTTGTGTGTTGTATAGCCCACCTCAAGGCTGAACACTAATTACTATCATTATCATCATCAAATTGTATTTGTCACATGCACCAAAACCAACAGGTAAAATACTTCCTTTACAAGCCCTTGACCAACAATGCAGTTTTAAGAAAAGTGTTAAGAAAGTATTTACTAAAATAAACTGAAGTTAAATTTTTTTTAAATAAAAATAATAAGTAAGGAGCAACAATAAAATAACAGTAGCGAGGCTATATACAGGGGCTACGGGTACAGAGTCAATGTGCGGGGGCACCGGTTAGTCGAGGTAATTGAGGTAGAATGTACATGTAGGTAGAGGTAAAGTGACTATGCATGGATAATAAACAGAGAGTAGCAACAGTGTAAAAATAGGGGTGGGGGGGACAATGCAAATAGTCCGGGTAGCCATTTGATTAGCTGTTAAGGAGTCTTATGGTTTGGGGGTAGAAGCTGTTAAGAAGCTTTTTGGACCTAGACTTGGCGCTCCGGTACCGCTTGCCATTCGGTAGCAGAGAGAAAATTCTATGACTAGCGTGGCTGGAGTCTTCGGCAATTTTTGGGGCCTGGTATAGATGTCCTGGATGGCAGGAAGCTTGGCTCCAGTGATGTACTGGGCCGTACGCACTACCCTCTGTAGTGCCTGCGGTCGGAGGCCGAGCAGTTGCCATACCATAACAGGCGGTGATGCAACCAGTCAGGATCCTCTCAATGGTGCAGCTGTAGGACTTTTTGAGGATTTGAGGACCCATGCCAAATCTTTTCAGTCTCCTGAAGAGGAATAGGCACTGTCGTGCCCTCTTCACGACAAGGATCCTCTATGACATGATCTCTGCTCTTGGGTGGACCCACCCCAGATGAACAAGTGTGACTCAGACCACTCCACCTGTGGTCTTCTACAACTGTGTAATATATTAGTGAGTCAGGCCTCTGGTAAAGCCTGGTCCTAGAACAGCAGATACGGCAATCACAACCATGATGTGATATGACAGGCAGAGTAAACTCTGGTCCTAGACCAGTAGATACGGTCCTCATCAGGTCTTGACAACATGACCTTGTATGACAGACAGATGTCACTCTGCTAAAGGGCAGTCCCATGCTAGTGGAAACACTGTCTTTCTTGCAAACACAATGAGGAACATCTTTTTGACTTCTCACATATCAGTCAAATTTGCAGTAGGGATCTGTCTACGCCAATGGCGGTCGGTGCCGTTCAAGATTAGGAAAGATATATATTTTTTTATGAGCATGGCCTTATTTCTATTACAGCATATTGGATGACTGTCATTCATATTCCATTCACCCGGCTCATTGTAACATCACTAGGTTTAGGCTACTGCATGATACTGGATAAGAGCGTCTGCTAAATGACGTAAATGTAAAATGATACTAAATTTTTCCCTGTACCCATCATGAGGTTGCTACAACCTAGCCTATGAATGAAAGTTTACAACGTACAGTGAGGGAAAAAAGTATTTGATCCCCTGCTGATTTTGTATGTTTGCCCACTGACAAAGAAATGATCAGTCTATAATTTTAATGGTAGGTTTATTTGAACAGTGAGAGACAGAATAACAACAACAAAAATCTGGAAAAACGCATGTCAAAATTTTTTTAAATTGATTTGCATTTTAATGAGGGAAATAAGTATTTTACCCCACTGCAAAACATGACTTAGTACTTGGTGGCAAAACCCTTGTTGGCAATCACAGAGGTCAGACGTTTCTTGTAGTTGGCCACTAGGTTTGCACACATCTCAGGAGGGATTTTGTCCCACTCCTCTTTGAAGATATTCTCCAAGTCATTAAGGTTTCGAGGCTGACGTTTGGCAACTCGAACCTTCAGCTCCCTCCACAGATGTTCTATGGGATTAAGGTCTGGAGACTGGCTAGGCCACTCCAGGACCTTAATGTGCTTCTTCTTGAGCAACTCCTTTGTTGTCTTGGCCGTGTGTTTTGGGTCATTGTCATGCTGGAATACCCATCCACAACCCATTTTCAATGCCCTGGCTGAGGGAAGGAGGTTCTCACCCAAGATTTGACGGTAAATGGCCCCGTCCATCGTCCCTTTGATGTGGGGAAGTTGTCCTGTCCCCTTAGCAGAAAAACACCCCCAAAGCATAATGTTTCCACCTCCATGTTTGACGGTGGAGATGGTGTTCTTGGGGTCATAGGCAGCATTCCTCCTCCTCCAAACACGGCGACTTGAGTTGATGCCAAAGAGCTCCATTTTGGTCTCATCTGACCACAACACTTTCACCCAGTTGTCCTCTGAATCATTCAGATGTTCATTGGCAAACTTCAGACGGGTATCTATATGTGCTTTCTTGAGCAGGGGGACCTTGCGGGTGCTGCAGGATTTCAGTCCTCCACGGCGTAGTGTGTTACCAATTGTTTTCTTGGTGACTATGGTTCCAGCTGCCTAGGAATCATTGACAAGATCCTCCCGTGTAGATCTGGGCTGATTCCTCACCGTTCTCATGATCATTGCAACTCCACGAGGTGAGATCTTGCAAGGAGCCCCAGGCCGAGGGAGATTGACAGTTCTTTTGTGTTTCTTCCATTTGCGAATAATCGCACCAACTGTTGTCACCTTCTCACCAAGCTGCTTGGCGATGGTCTTGTAGCCCATTCCAGCCTTGTGTAGGTCTACAATCTTTTCCCTGACATCCTTGGAGAGCTCTTTGGTATTGGCCATTGTGGAGAGTTTGGAATCTGATTGATTGATTGCTTCTGTGGACAGGTGTCTTTTATACAGGTAACAAGCTGAGATTCGGAGCACTCCCTTTAAGAGTGTGCTCTAATCTCAGCTCGTTACCTGTATAAAAGACACCTGGGAGCCAGAAATCTTTCTGATTGAGAGGGGGTCAAATACTTATTTCCCTCATTAAAATGCAAATCAATTTATAACATTTTTGACATGCGTTTTTCTGGATTTTTTTGTTGTTATTCTGTCTCTCACTGTTCAAATAAACCTACCATTAAAATTATAGACTGATAATTTCTTTGTCAGAGGGCAAACGTACAAAATCAGCAGGGGATCAAATACTTTTTTCCCCTCACTGTAGGTGCACAGGTCAAAAGAATTTTGAGTAATCAAGGTGACAGACAGTGACACATTCAATACCACCTTGCACACTCTTGCCTGCATCTAGCTGATCTAGGGTGTAATCATTACTCCAAAGTTGCAAATTAGATTTTCCATTGGACAAATTCAGGTATGTTTATCCCCATTTCGTTCCGTTTGCTTCTTTTTAAGAAACGTTTTCAACAGCATCGGTGGAATGAATACACCCCTGAACACACGCAAAAACAGTTAATTTTCATAGCAGCCACATACGAGCAGCATGATCACTTTTCTCTTTCTATATATCATTCATTCTAGCAATTATCTACACGCTCTCCTCCTCTCACCTTTTCCCTTTGTGGACTACTGTGCACAACACATCAGCTGTCTATGACCAGAGAAAAAAATATTTCCAAGCCAAACCATGTCATGACTGCTAACCACTATGTACAGCCTACATCATTGTCACCTCATAGACAACATTGCTACTGGAACTAACACGTTGGTAAACCCGGTACAATCATGCAGTACAGTGTACAGTCAGAATGCAGTTTAGCAGTTACACCGGTGGGCCCTGGTGGCAATAAATTAATAAAATCAAAATCTTACCTTGACTTGGAAGAGTTCCAGTGTTGGATAGCCATAGCCAGCTAGCTAACATAACATCCCTCTCTATTTGAGCAGGGTGTTTGCTTTCAGCTAGCTAAATTCAAGTTTTTAAAAAATACAACCAAATATAGCTCTCTCTCTCTCTCTCTAGCTTCTCCTTAATGTTGGAAGAAATTAATTTGTTCAAAACTGTTTAAACTGTCTTTTTCTCTCTTTGAGTCAACTACTCACCACATTTAATGCACTGCACTGCAGTGCTAGCTAGCTTTAGCTTATGCTTTCAGTACTAGATTCATTCTCTGAACCTTTGATTGGGTGGACAACAAGTCAGTGCATGCTGCAAGAGCTCTGATAGGTTGAAGGACGTCCTCCAGAAGTTGTCATAATTACTGTGTAAGTCTATGGAAGGAGGTGAGAACCAAGAGCCTCCTAGGTTTTGTTTTGAAGTAAATGTACCCAGAGGAGGACAGAAGCTGTCCTCTGGCTACACCATGGTGCTACCCTACAGTGCTGCTGAGGCTACTGTATGTAAAAATACCTTCACTGCAAAACAGTGTGTTTTAATCAATTATTTGGTGACGTGCATTTATTTGGTATAGTTTTATCTAAAAAGGATAACTTTTTAAATGTTTCAATATTTGTATGAAATTCAATGAGGATGGTCCTCCCCTTCCTCCTCTGAGAAGCCTCCACTGGTCTACACCCAGATCTGACCTTATATTGAGCAATGCTTAAGCAACAATGGCCTATAGCTACTATTTAAATGTCTGTAAACTGAAGCCTGGCATGGATGGAGAGGCTTTGGAGACTGCTGGTGGCTTTCATTTCTAACAGGAAACGATTTTGGCTGCAGTGTTGACTGTCTGACTCACTGGAGGGCTTGTTTCTAATATAACGGGTCAAATCCAGATTGGTGTATAAATAATGAATCTAGCCTGAAAAATGGGTTTCCCAAGCCTGCCAGCATGCTTACAGTGTGCTGAAATGTTACAATGGTGTACTGACCAGCATAAATACCTTAGGCAAACAGTTTCAGACAAAATATTGTTTTTGATTGCCAAAAGCTTGAGTAGTTTTTGGTGGATGACAGAGACTATGGCAGCATCCCAAATTAGACCTGTTTAGAAATAGGGTGCCAATTGGGACTCATACAATATGAAATAAGTGGCCATGCCTGTTATCATAATCCAAAACACACAGCGTATACTCAGTAGCAGAAATGGTGTTGGTGTTCTTCCACCTAGAAACAAAGTGCTGCCCTCTGCTATGATCTATAAAACATCGGATGAAAACAATAAGCCTTTTTACCTCTTTTAACAATGCATTGAATGAACTTTCCTCGTACATCAGATCTTTAAAGGCAATCAAAAGAATCCCACGTGGGTATATTTTATTGCATTTCAGTCTCCTCTTTTCAATGATTCAGCCTTAATTTATCTTTTTCTTTATTCAGGCATTGAGTTGTCCATTGTTAAGTTCATATCGTATGTTTTTCTGTCTCTTTGATTTCAATGATACAATATCATGAAAGGTTTCTCACAGATTGACGTTATTGCCAAGTCTCTAAACAAATAGTGTCCCTGCTTCATAAACTTCAAAAACTTCTGTCTTATCTAACTTTGCTGTTGAAGTATAGACACCTGAGTTGCCTATCCCGTTCACAAGATTGGGTAACTCTTGAGGTTCCTAGGGTCTACACCGAGCTAGGTCAATCTGCTTTTAGTTTTAATGCACCGTGTTACTGCACATTTCAAAATACCAAATGGTTGCTGATAATGGGCCTCTGTACACCTATGTAGATATTCCATAAAAAAATCTGCCGTTTCCAGCTACAGTAGTCATTTACAACATTAACAATGTTTACACTGTATTTCTGATTAATTTGATGTCATTTTAATGGACAAGTGACCCCAAACTTTTGAACAGTAGTGTACATTTAATCTTGATGTTCTGGTGCCGTTTGGGCAATTTAAAGTATTGATTGGTGACTTATTTGTGGAGCAATGTAACTGTTTTTCAGAGTGATATGTGATGTTTTATTTGTGCTTCCCATGACTGTATTTTTGTATTTTAATGTGTATATATAATGTGTATATATCGTGGCCGGCGCCTCCCCCCGAGCCTAGATGAGCGACCAAATGCGCATCTCCAGGGCGGGCTCCTAACCAATGTATCCACCCTCTCCGTCATATACAAAGTGGTCATGGATCGCTTCTTACGGGTGCTACCCCACGACATGAAGAGGGCAGCTAGTCTACGCGCATCCTAGACCTTGGAGGGCCTCTTGCGACCAGTGGAGACGCATCAGAACACCGAGGCCCTGCTGAAGGGGAGCTGGGCCGAGTCGGGGACCCATCCGAGGGGACGGAAGGACATTCCCACCGCTGTATACCCCGAACCGATAGTCGGTGGGGCCAAAGGGCCGCAGACCCGTGGAGAGACGGCTGGGGGAGAGCCGACCCACCGCCGACGACCCCAGGTAGATGGCGACCAAAGGAGGTGTTTTGAGTGTGGCCCGGGGGCCCCTTGCATAGAATTGTCTGGCTCGAAAGGAGTCGATGCCATCAGCAAGTCCCGGAGGCGAGGTGGGCCACTCATTGAACTACGTCACATCCTGTTGGGTGCACCACAAACCAACGGCACCCATGGTCCCGGTGAAAGTCGATGGACATGTCACTGAAGCTCTATTGGACTCCGGGAGTGTGGTTTCGCTCGTAGCCACGAGTCTGCTGGCCCAGGGGGCCGAACGTGGCTGGGAGATGTCCATTTCCTGTGTCCACGGCGACACCAAGCGATATCCGACCATACAGGCCAACATCGTGACGCCACAAGGGAGCTGCCCGATGATGGTGGGTGGCGTACCGGAGTTGCCGGTACCCCTCCATGTGGGACAAGATTGTCCACTGTTTGCGGCACTGTGGAGGCTGAGGAAAAAGGTACGAGCCGGCAGGAGATGAGAGCGAGGACGACCTGTCGTCTGCACGGCTCGGAAGCAAGCAGTTGACAAACCCGTATCTACGGGTCCGGAGTCCGAGGGGGCACTGGAACCCGACCCCCCAGGTGAACAATTGGAGTAGGAGCCCATTCTCCACTTCATCGATTTCGAGGGACCAGCCGAGACAACCGCCATTGGCCAACTGAGGGGACAGTTCGGGGATGCCCAGTGGGAGGATCTGAACTTGAAAGGGTGAGTGACTGGTGATACCCCCATTTCCAAATCAAGAATAACCTTTTGTATCAGGTGTCGTGCCAACAGGAGGAACTTTGAGAGGTACTGTTGCTGCCCCGACAGTACGTGGCAACCGTTCTTCAGCTGCTCCACATCCATTTGTTGGGTTTTGCACCTGGGAATGATAAATACCCTGGAATGGATCGCCGCCTGGTTCCACTGGCCCGGGATGAGGAGGGCCATGGAAGACTATTGTTGCAGCTGCCCGGAGTGTCAAATCACTGCCCCAAATGCACACTTCCGAAACTCACTGGTCCCCATACCAATCATCGGGGTGCCTTTTGAACGCATCGCCATGGACATAGTGGGATCCCTGGTAAAGACACTGGTACATCCTGGTAATAGTAGATTATGCCACCCGGTATCCCGAGGCTATTCCCCTACGGGAATCACCCGGGAGCTGTTCTACCTCTTTAGCCGGGTGGCCATCCCGAACGGATCCTGACTGACCAAGGTACAAAGTTCATGTCCCACCTAATGAAAGATTTGTCTGCTCTCCTGCAGACCAAACAGATATGGACCTCTTGTCTTTCACCCACAGAAGGATAGGCTCATCGAGTGTTTCGGTAAGAACAGGGACCAGCTACTACACCACCTAATGTTCTCCGTCCAAGAAGTGCCCCAGTTATCCACTGGGTTTTCCCCTTTCGAACTCCTCTACGGGAAGAAGCCACACAGCCTACTGGACCTCGCCAAGGAGGTGTGGGAAGCCCAGCCGACCCCCTTACGCAGTGTGGTGGGACCCGTGGAGACGATGAGGGAGCGCATGACAGCCATATGGCCAGTGGTATGGGAATGCGCCCAATCCCAGAGAAGCTGGGACCCGTAAATTACTGCGTACGGCAACCGGGGAGATTGAAACCCCAACAGATTCACCACATGAACCTAGGTGGCATGAGAGGACAGCCTTGGCCATGTTATGGCTGGGACCCAGGATACCAACGGTACCAGTGGTAGTCCCGAGCAATGAGGACCTCGACCCGGCCTGTGGGAGCTCGTTGATCTGAACACATTGGTGTTTTCCGAGAAGCCGGGCCGCACGACCCTAATTGAGCACCACATCCTCACCTGGCCCGGGGAAATGGAAAGAAAGAAGCAATATCGGATCTCCGAGGCTCGAAGGAAGGCCGTGAAGCAGGAAGTGGAGGCTATGCTGAGGATGGGGATCATCGAAGAGTTCCACAGCGCATGGTGCAGCCCGTCGTGTTGGTGCCCAAACCGGACGGTAGCCTGCACCTCTGCAATGACTTCCAGGGTGTGAACAGCATCAGCTTGTTCGACGCCTAGCCCATGCCAAGGGTGGACGAGCTCATCGACCGATTGGGAAAGGCCCGGTACATCAGCACCCTCGATCTGACCAAAGGATATTGGCAGGTACCGTTGGCAGCCTCCTCCCAGGAGAAGACACCAGATGGCTTATATCAGTACCGGATGCTCCCATTCAGTCTCCACCAATCCCTGCCCACGTTCCAGCGCCTGATGGACAAAGTCCTCCGATCCCATCAATAGTACACAGTGGCCTATTTGGATGATATCATCATCCACAGCCAAGGTTGGGAAGAGCACTTGACGTGCCTCCAGGCAGGGCTGGACACACTCAGCTAAGCCGGGTTGATAGCAAACCCCAAGAAATGCAAGCTAGGGTTCAAGGAGGTGGAGTACCTGGGGTATTTGATCTGACGGGGGAACGTCAAGCTCCAGGAGACGAAGATCCATGTGATACGTGACTGCCCGTTCCACGCACCAAGACACAGGTCAAGTCCTTCCTGGGACTGGCAGGATACTACAGCCGGTTTATCTCCAACTTTGCTGCTATAGCCTCCCCCCTTACCGATCTAACCATGGCCCACCTCCCAAAAACAGTGAAATGGACGTGCGAGACCGAAGCGGCGTTCAGGCGTCTGAAGGAAGCGCTGTGCTCCCATTCTCATAACGCCTGATTTTCAGGTGCCGATGTTGGTCCAGACAGACACATGCGACATGGGACTAGGGGCCGTCCTGTGCCAGGTACACAATGAGGAGGAGCACCCCATCATGTACAGAAAGCTGATACCCAGAGAGAAAAAGTACTCTGTTGTCAAGAAAGAGTGCCTAGCGGTGAAGTGGGCGCTAGACACTCAAGTATTACCTGCTTGGTACCCATTTCACCCTGGACGGTAGCCTGCACCTCTGCAATGACTTCCAGGGTGTGACCATGCTCCCCTGGTCTGGATGGCCAGGGGAAGGGACACAAATGATCAGGTCACCAGGTGTCCCTTCAACGCTTCTCTTTTTCTGTTGTGCACAGGTCAGCGGCGAAGCATGGGAACACGGATGCCCTATCGAGAAGGGAGACATATGTCGCATTGACGACAGGCCCCTCCCTGACAGAGCTAAGGGGGGGGGGGTCCCATAAAGGGTGGGTTCGAAGTGAGAAGGAAGATTATTTAATATACTGGTTCAAGAGTTAAGGTTTCAGTTGTTTCCAGAAGACGGGCAGGAACTGTTTAGATCCCTGTTAGTGAACATTTCTCCTTTGTCAAGATAATTCATCCACCTGACAGGTGTGGCATATCAAGAAGCTGATTAAACAGCATGATCATTACACAGATGCACTTTGTGCTGAGGACAAAATGTGCACAAAACACAAAACCACAGATGTCTCAAGTTTTGAGGGAGCGTGCAATTGGCATGCTGACTGCAGGAATGTCCAACAAAGCTGTTGCTAGAAAATTGAATGTTTATTTCTCTACTATAAGCCGCCTCCAACGTCATTTTAGATAATTTGGCAGTACGTGCAATTGGCCTCACAACCGTAGACCACGTGTAACCATGCCAGCCCAGGACCTCCACATCCGGCTTCTTCACCTGCGGGATTGTCTGAGACGAGCCATATGGACAACTGATGAAACTGTGGGTTTGCATAACCAAAGAATTTCTGCACAAACTGTCAGAAACAATCTCAGCTCAGCTCATCTGCTTGTTCATCGTCCTCACCAGGGTGTTGACCTGACTGCAGTTCAGCGTCGTAACCAACTTCAGTGGGCAAATGCTCATCTTCGATGGCCACTGATATGTATGGTGTAGTGTGGTGTAGTGTAGGTGTGCGGTTTGCTGATGTCAATGTTGTAAACGGAGTGCCTCATGGTGGCATTGGGGTTATGGTACGGGCAGGCATAAGCTACGGACATGTGCTATGTGCTTAGGGTCGTTGTCTTGTTGGAAGGTGAACCTATACACCAGTCTGGAGCAGATTTTCATTAAGGAACTCTGTACTTTCCCCCGTTCATTTTTCCCTCGATCCTGACTAGTCTCCAAGTCCCTGCCGTTGAAAAACATCACCACAGCATGGTGCTGCCACCACCATGATTCACAGTAGGGATGGTGCCC
This sequence comes from Salmo trutta, assembly GCF_901001165.1. Lineage (NCBI taxonomy): Eukaryota > Metazoa > Chordata > Actinopteri > Salmoniformes > Salmonidae > Salmo > Salmo trutta. The sequence continues at coordinate 12,428,965 of NC_042976.1, read as the reverse complement.
GGTTTCCTCCACTCTAAATTCCAAGCATCTGCCTCTAACCCTAGGAAGCTCTTTGCTACCTTCTCCTCCCTCCTGAATCCTCCTCCCCCTCCCCCCCCTCCTCCCTCTCTGCGGATGACTTCGTCAACCATTTTGAAAAAAAGGTTGATGACATCCGATCCTCGTTTGCTAAGTCAAACGACACCGCTGGTCCTGCTCACACTGCCCTACCCTGTGCTTTGACCTCTTTCTCCCCTCTCTCTCCAGATGAAATCTCGCGTCTTGTGATGGCCGGCGCCCAACAACCTGCCCACTTGACCCTATCCCCTCCTCTCTTCTCCAGACCATTTCCGGAGACCTTCTCCCCTACCTCACCTCGCTCATCAACTCATCCTTGACCGCTGGCTACGTCCCTTCTGTCTTCAAGAGAGCGAGAGTTGCACCCCTTCTGAAAAAACCTACACTCGATCCCTCCGATGTCAACAACTACAGACCAGTATCCCTTCTTTCTTTTCTCTCCAAAACTCTTGAACGTGCCGTCCTTGGCCAGCTCTCCTGCTATCTCTCTCAAAATGACCTTCTTGATCCTAATCAGTCAGGTTTCAAGACTGGGCATTCAACTGAGACTGCTCTTCTCTGTGTCACGGAGGCTCTCCGCACTGCTAAGCTAACTCTCTCTCCTCTGCTCTCATCCTTCTAGACCTATCTGCTGCCTTTGATACTGTGAACCATCAGATCCTCCTCTCCACCCTCTCCGAGTTGGGCATCTCCGACGCGGCCCACGCTTGGATTGCGTCCTACCTGACAGGTCGCTCCTACCAGGTGGCGTGGCGAGAATCTGTCTCCGCACCACGTGCTCTCACCACTGGTGTCCCCCAGGGCTCTGTTCTAGGCCCTCTCCTATTCTCACTATACACCAAGTCACTTGGCTCTGTCATATCCTCACATGGTCTCTCCTATCATTGCTATGCAGACGACACACAATTCATCTTCTCCTTTCCCCCTTCTGACAGCCAGGTGGCGAATCGCATCTCTGCATGTCTGGCAGACATATCAGTGTGGATGACGGATCACCACCTCAAGCTGAACCTCGGCAAGACGGAGCTGCTCTTCCTCCCGGGGAAGGACTGCCGTTCCATGATCTCGCCATCACGGTTGACAACTCCCTTGTGTCCTCCTCCCAGAGTGCTAAGAACCTTGGCGTGACCCTGGACAACACCCTGTCGTTCTCCACTAACATCAAGGCGGTGACTTGATCCTGTAGGTTCATGCTCTACAACATTCGCAGAGTACGACCCTGCCTCACACAGGAAGCGGCGCAGGTCCTAGTCCAGGCACTTGTCATCTCCCATCTGGATTACTGCAACTCGCTGTTGGCTGGGCTCCCTGCCTGTGCCATTAAACCCCTACAACTCATCCAGAACGCCGCAGCCTGTCTGGTGTTCAACCTTCCCAAGTTCTCTCACGTCACCCCGCTCCTCCGCTCTCTCCACTGGCTTCCAGTTGAAGTTCGCATCCGCTACAAGTCCATGGTGCTTGCCTACGGAGCTGTGAGGGGAACGGCACCTCCGTACCTTCAGGCTCTGATCAGGCCCTACACCCAAACAAGGGCACTGCGTTCATCCACCCCTGGCCTGCTCGCCTCCCTACCTCTGAGGAAGCACAGTTCCCACTCAGCCCAGTCAAAACTGTTCGCTGCTCTGGCACCCCAATGGTGGAACAAGCTCCCTCACGACGCCAGGACAGCGGATTCAATCACCACCTTCCGGAGACACCTGAAACACCACCTCTTTAAGGAATACCTGGGATAGGATAAAGTAATCCTTCTAACCCCCCCCCTTAAAAGAATTAGATGCACTATTGTAAAGTGGTTGTTCCACTGGATATCATAAGGTGAATGCACCAATTTGTAAGTCGCTCTGGATAAGAGCGTCTGCTAAATGACTTAAATGTAAATGTAAGTGAAGCATTTGTTTCATCAGATGACAAAATATTGTTTCTCATGGTCTGAGAGTCCTTTAGGTGCCTTTTTGCAAATTCAAAGCAGGCTGTCATGTGCCTTTTACTAAGGAGTGGCTTCCGTCTGTCCACTCTACCATAAAGGCCTGATTGGTGGAGTGCTGCAGTGATGGTTGTCCTTCTGGAAAGTTCTCCCATCTCCACAGAAGAACTCTGGAGCTCTGTCAGCGTGACCATCGGGTTCTTGGCCACCTCCCTGACCAAGGCCCTTCTGTCCCGATTGCTCAGTTTGGCCGGGCGGCCAGCTCTAGGATGAAAGATGGTGGTTCCAAACTTCTTCCATTTAAGAATGATGGAGGCCACTTTGTTCTTGGGGACCTTAAATTCTGCAGATTTTTTTTGGTACCATCACCAGATCTGTGCCTCGACACAGTCCTGTCTCGGAGCTCTACGGACAATTCCTTCGACCTCATGGCTTGGTTTTTTCTCTGACATGCACTGTCAACCGTGGGACCTTTATATAGACAGGTGTGTGCCTTTCCAAATCATGTCCAATCAATTGAATTTATCACAGGTGGACTCCAATCTAGTTGTAGAAACATCTCAAATATGATCAATGGAAACAGGATTCACCTGAGCTCAATTTTGAGTCTCATAGCAAAGGGTCTGAATACTTGTGTAAATATGGTATTTCTGTTTTTTAATACATTTTCAAAGATTTCTAAAAACCTGTTTTGACTTTGTCATTATGGGGTAGTCTGTGTAGATTGATGAGGATTTAAAAAAATGTAATACATTTTAGAATAAGGCTGTAAAGTAACAAAATGTGGAAGAAGGTAAATGGGTCTGAATACTTTCTGAAAGCACTGTATGTTGTATTATACAGGGCACATTTGTAAAAGAGACCTAGATCTCAATATATTTTCCCTGTTAAAATAAAGGTTCAATAAAAAAATCTAATCAAAAGATCAGTGTCTGTGTTTGTGTGTGTGACAACACTTGTGTATCTATGTGTGTAATCAGATGTAGAAAGAGCGGATGTCACATGAGCTTGTCCTAACTGCGTGGGCACCACGGGGGACATAATTACCTCCATCTGTAAAAACCATCACAGAGACAGTAAATTACCCTGCCATAGGAAAATATGCCTCTCCATGCCCCTTGAGTCCATCACAATGTTTGGTAAAAAAAGCCAGCCAGAAATTGAAAAGAGAACTAAAATAAGCAGCTTGCTGTGATGGATGTCCACCCGCTCTAAGCAGGGAAAATGTGTGTGTATATGTTTGTTTATGTGTGATATAGGGCAATGGTTTCATATGTGAATACTTCAAGGGGGCCAAGCTAGGGGGAAAAAAAGGGATCATAGATCGTAGCCCCTAAACCCCTTTCCCTCAGTACCACAACATCGCTTCTGGAGCCACTGTCACACCATGGAGTCCAGACCAGGACCAGACTGCAGGAGTAAAGAATGTGTAGATACTGTAGATACACCCTCAGCTCTGGGATTTTTTTATTTAAATGATTTAAATATTTTTTTGTATTGGGTCCTCAGAGTCTATACAATAATGCTGACACACAAATGATATAATACATCTGACCTCTGGCCTGCTCTGTGGATGTATAAGGTGGAAATGGAGAGCCATCAATCAGAGGCTGCCTGGTGGTGAACACATGTTGTTCCAGAGAGAACAGACTTTCATTGACAGATCTACTGCACCACGTTGTATTAGCTTTGTGAGAGGTCCTTGGCTAACAGCTTATACGTACATGCCATATATTTTATTTATGAATATTAAATCAAATAAAATGCCTTAATGAGACTTTTTTGGAGCTCATGTGAATCCCGCTTCACCTAAGCAAATTCCATTTGTGGGGGCTGGGCTTGGGAACATTTCAAATTGTGATTGACAACTCAGTGTGACGAGACAAAGCATGGATATTTCTGTCATAACTTTACAAAATATAGGCTATTTACATGTTTTATATTCACATGTGCAAGAAAATCATGGATATGTTCCTTCCATATATTTTCAAAATAGTATATTTACATAATGTTCAACCTTATGTCTTCACCTGTCAAATATGTCCATACAACTAATCTTGACCTTCCAGAACACAATACACACGTTTTCCACTGCCAAGGAGGCTCAAGACTTCTTGGAGAAGAACATCAGACCCAACACACAAGGGGACAAGCAGACAGATCGAACCCCTTGACTGGCTTATTATTCAGGTATGCTATCCATGCAAAATCATGCAGCCTAGCCTATGATGCTGCCCTCTGCATAAGACAATGATGAGGATACCCCTTATGTAAAAAAAAAAAAAAAGGAAAAAAAGAAATGGAAAATCTGATAGAATAATTTGTATGTTTTAAGGTAATGGGTAAAGTGTTCCACTCTGAAATTGTATAACAGTGTGAAAGGTTTGAGAATCGTAAGAAGATAATATGAGGATGTGTGTAGCTCTGTTAGAATTCTGATACTAGGGTATTATATTCTTTAGTAGGGATGTAAGTAGAGCGAAGTTGTAAAACAGATAATAGAAAACCATTAGAGGTTTTCAAACCAAGAGGGCCCCAATGGGGAAGGGGAGGTGAAAGCCTTGAAGAATGTTGATGATTATTTGTGGTTAGTGGAAAGATACTGGCTGTTTGAGCAGGGAGTGGTCTAAAGATAGGAATGTGTGTGTGTATTATAAAAGGAGTGGGTCCTCATTTTTTACTTTAGAGCTCTCATGAATAAAGATCAACAAACCTTTTATAAAATCTGAGACTTTGCCCAATTATTATTGAACCCAGGGTCTTACAAACCTCGGGAAATTGGTAAAAAATGAAATGATTGTTTAATTATCATTATTGGGATTGAAAATTCTCGTGACAATATCCCTTTGAGCATGTTGAAGTTTTTAATTACACTTTGGACGGTGTATCAATACACCCAGTCACTACAAAGACACAGGCGTCCTTCCTAACTGAGTTGCCTTCGAGGAAGGAAACTGCTCAGGGATTTCACCATGAGGCCAATGGTGACTTTAAAACAGTTACAGAGTTTAATGGCTGTGATAGGAGAAAATTGAGGATGGATCAACAACATTGTAGTTACTCCAAAACACTAACCTAATTGATAGAGTGGAATGAAGGAAGCCTGAACATTATACAAATATTCTAAAATATGCATCCTGTTTGCAATAAGGCACTAAAGTAAAACTGCAAAAAATGTGGCACATAAATTAATTTTATGTTCTGAATATAAAGCATTATGTTTGGGGGCAAATCCAACACATCACTGAATTCCCACTCTTCATATATCCAAGCATGGTGGTGGCTGCATCATGTTATGGGTTTGCTTGTCATTGGCAAGAACTAGGGAGTTTATGATAAACAGAAACGGAATAGAGCTAAACACGGGAAAAATCCTAAAGAAAAACCTGGTTCAGTCTGCTTTCCAACCAACTCTGGGAGACAAATTCATCTTTCAGTAGGACAATAACCTAAAAACACAAGGACAAATATATAATGGAGTTGCTTACGAAATGACAATGAATGTTCCTGAGTGGCTTAGTTACAGTTTTGACTTAAATCAGCTTGAAAATACATGGCAAGACTTGAAAATGGCTGTCTAGCAATGATCAACAACCAACTTGACACAGTTTGAATAATTTAAAAAAGAATAATGGGCAAATATTGTACAATCCAGGTGTGCAAAGCTCTTAGAAACTTACCCAAAAAGACTCCCAGCTGTAATCACTGCCAAAGGTGATTCTAACATGTAATGTCTCATGATGATTCTAACATGCAATGTCTCATGGTGATTCTAACATGTAATGTCTCATGGTGATTCTAACATGTAATGTCTCATGGTGATTCTAACATGTAATGTCTCATGGTGATTCTAACATGTAATGTCTCATGGTGATTCTAACATGTAATGTCTCATGGTGATTCTAACATGTAATGTCTCATGGTGATTCTAACATGTAATGTCTCATGGTGATTCTCCTTTTTCTAGTCCTCCCGATTTTGACCCTTGCCTGTTTCTGGACTTTGTACCCGCCTGCCTGACCATTCTGCCTGCCTTGACCACGAGCCTGTCTGCCACTCGGTACCTCCTGGACTCTGATCTGGTTTTGACATTTTTGTCTGTCCACGACCATTCTCTTGCCTACCCCTTTGGATTAATACACATTGTAAGACTCCAACCATCTGCCTCCTGTATCTGAATTTGGGTCTCGCCTTGTGCCTTGATAGAGATTGTAAGTAACAAGAAAATGTCCCAGGACATAGACAAATCTGATATTGGCAGAAAGCTTAAATTCTTGTTAATCTAACTGCACTGTCCAATTTACAGCAGCTATTTCAGTGAAAAAATACCATGCTATTGTTTGAGGAGAGTGCACAGTTAGGAACATGAAAAGTTAATAATATTTCAATTAGGCACATTTGGACAGTCTTGATACATCATTTTGAACATATATGCAATGGTTCATTGGATCAGTCTAAAAGTTGCACATACACTGCTGCCACCTAGTGGCCAAAATCTAAATTGCGCCTGGGCTGGAATAATACATTATGGCCTTTCTCTTGCATTTCAAAGGTGATGGTAATGTTGTTGTTTTATTCTTTGTATTATCTTTTACCATATCTAATGTGTTATATTTTCCTACATTCCTTTCATATTTCCACAAACTTCAAAGTGTTACCAATCAAATGATATCAAGAATATGCATATCCTTGCTTCAGGTCCTGAGCTACAGGCAGTTAGATGTGGGTATATCTATTTAGGCAGAAATTGAAAGAAAAGGGCGGATCCTTTTAACCAACAATACAGTTAAGAAAAATACGTGTTAAGTAAAAAATAAGAAAAAAAAGGAACGAATAATTAAAGAGCAGCAGTAAAATAACAATAGCGAGAGTATATGCAGGGGGTACCGGTACAGAGTCAATGTGCGGGGCACTGATTAGTCGCCCTCCCCCTCTTCAAAGAGGGAGACACTCTAGACCCAAACTGTTACAGACCTACAGTTGAAGTCAGAAGTTTACATACACCTTAGCCAAATACATTTAAACTCAGTTTTTCACAATTCCTGACATTTAAACCAAGTAAAGGTCAGTTAGGATCACCACTATATTTTAAGAATGTGAAATGTCAGAATAATAGTTGAGAGAATGATTTATTTCAGCTTTTATTTCTTTCATCACATTCCCAGTGGGTCAGAAGTTTACATGCACTCAATTAGTATTTGGTAGCATTGCCTTTAAATTGTTTAACTTGGGTCAAACGTTTCAAGTAGCCTTCCACAAGCTTCCCACAATAAGTTGGGTGAATTTTGGCCCATTCCTCCTGACAGAGCTGGTGTAACGGAGTCAGGTTTGTAGGCCTCCTTGCTCGCAACTGCTTTTTCAGTTCTGCCCACAAATTTTCTATAGGATTGAGGTCAGGGCTTTGTGATGGCCACTCCAATACCTTGACTTTGTTGTCCTTAAGCCATTTTGCCACAACTTTGGAAGTATGCTTGGGGTCATTGTCCTTTTGGAAGACCCATTTGCGACCAAGCTTTAACTTCCTGACTGATGTCTTGAGATGTTGCTTCAATATATCCACATGCTTTTCCTACCTAATGATGCCATCTATTTTGTGAAGCGCACCATTCCCTCCTGCAGCAAAGCACCCCACAACATGATGCTGCCACCCCCGTGCTTCACGGTTGGGATGGTTTTCTTCAGCTTGCAATACTTCCATTTCTCCTCCAAACATAATGATGGTCATTATGGCCAAACAGTTATATTTTTGTTTCATCATACCAGAGGACATTTCTCCAAAAAGTACAATCTTTGTCCCCATGTGCAGTTGCAAACCCTAGTCAGGCTTTTTATGGCGGATTTGGAGCAGTGGCTTCTTCCTTGCTGAGCGGCCTTTCAGGTTATGTCGATATAGGACTCGTTTTACTGTGGATATAGATACTTTTGTACCTGTTTCCTCCAGCATCTTCACAAGGTCGTTTGCTGTTGTTCTGGGATTGATTTGCACTTTTCGCACCAAAGTACATTAATCTCTAGGAGGCAGAACGCGTCTCCTTCCTGAGCGGTATGACGGCTGCGTGGTCCCATGGTGTTTATACTTGCGTACTATTGTTTGTACAGATGAACGTGGTACCGTCAGGCGTTTGGAAATTGCTCCCAAGGATAAACCAGAATTGTGGAGGTCAACATTTTTTTCTCTGAGGTCTTGGCTGATTTCTTTTGATTTTCCCATGATGTCAAGGAAAGAGGCACTGCGTTTGAAGGTAGGCCTTGAAATACATCCACAGGTACACCTCCAATTGACTCAAATGATGTCAATTAGTCTATCAGAAGCTTCTATAGTCATGACATTTTCTGGAATTTTCCAAGCTGTTTAATGGCACAGTCAACTTAGTGTATGTAAACTTCTTGACCCACTGGAATTGTGATACAGTGAATTATAAATTAAATAATCTGTCTGTAAACAATTGTTAGAAAATGACTTGTGTCATGCACAAAGTAGATGTCCTAATCGATTTGCCAAAACTATAGTTTGTTAACAAAAAATGTATTGAGTGGTTGAAAAACTAGTTTTAATGACTCCAACCTAAGTGTATGTAAACTTCCAACTTCAACTGTATATCCATCCTGCCCTGCCTTTCTAAAGTCTTCGAAAGCCAAGTGAACAAACAGATCAACCATTTCGAATCCCACCGTGCCTTCTCCACTATGCAATCTGGTTTCCGAGCTGGTCACGGGCGCACCTCAGCCATGCGCAAGGTCTTAAACGATATCATAACCGCTGTCGATAAAAGACAGTACTGTGCAGCCGTCTTCATTGACCTGGCCAAGGCTTTCGACTCTGTCAATCACCATAATCTTATCGGCAGACTCAACAGCCTTAATTTCTCTAATGACTGCCTCGCCTGGTTCACTTACTACTTCTCAGAGTTCAGTGTGTCAAATTGAAGGGCCTGTTGTCCGGACCTCTGGCAGTCTCTATGGGGGTGCCACAGGGTTCAATTCTCAGGCCGTTTTTTCTCTGTATATATCAATGATGTCGCTCTTGCTGCTGGTGATTCTCTGATCCACCTCTACGCAGACGACACCATTATGTATACAACTGGCCATTCTTTGGACACTGTGTTAATTAACAAACCTCCAAACGAGCTTCAACGCCATACAACACTCCTTCCGTGGCCTCCAACTACTCTTAAATGCTAGTAAAATGAAATGAATGCTTTTCAACCGATCACTGCCTGCACCCGCCCTCCCGACTAGCAACACTACTCTGGACGGTTCTCACTTAGAATATGTGGCCAACTATAAATACCTAGGTGTCTGGCTAGACTGTAAACTCTCCTTCCAGACTCACATTATGCATCTCCAATCCAAAATTAAATCCAGAATCGGCTTCCAATTTCGCAACAAAGCATCCTTCACTCATGCCGCCAAACTTACCCTCGTAAAACTGACTATCCTACCGATCCTTGACTTCGGCGATGTCGTTTACAAATTAGCCTCCAACACTCTACTCAGCAAATTGGATGCAGTCTATCACAGTGCCATCTGTTTTGTCACCAAAGCCCCATATACTATATACTGTGACCTGTATGCTCTCGTTGGCTGGTCCTCACTACATATTCGTCGCCAAACCCACTGGCTCAGGGTCATCGGTAAGTCTTTGCTAGGTATAGCTCCGCCTTATCTCAGCTCACTGGTCACCATAGCAACACCCACCCGTAGCACGTGCTCCAGCAGGTATATTTCACTGATCATCCCCAAAGCCAACACCTATTTTGGCCAACTTTCCTTCCAGTTCTCTGCTGCCAATGACTGGAACGAATTGCAAAAATCACTGAAGTTTGAGACTTATATCTCCCTCACTAACTGACTGTCAGAGCAGCTTACCGATCGCTGCAGCTGTACACAGCCCATCTGTAAATAACCCATTCAACCAACTACCTACCTCATCCCCATATTTGTTTTTGTTTTTCTGCTCTTTTGCACACCAGTATATCTACTTGCACATCCTCATCTGCACATATATCATTCCAGTGTTAATTCCTAAATTGTAATTACTTTGCCACTATTGGCCTATTTATTGCCTTACCTCCTTACTTCATTTGCACACACTGTATACAGATTTTTCTATTGTGTTATTGACTGTACATTTGTTTATCCCATGTGTAACTGTGTTGTCGTTTTTGTCGCACTACTTTGCTTTATCTTGGCCAGGTCGTAGTTGTAAATGAGAACTTGTTCTCAACTGGCCTACCAGGTTAAATAATGGTGAAATATATATTTTTTTAAGTCAGGGTAATTGAGGTAATATGTACATGTAGGTAGAGGTAAAGTGACAATGATTATTTATTGTGTTCATTAAAATAATTTTTCGTTATATATAATTGTACCATCTAGAGATGATACAAAAGTATGGGCAAAACATTCATTTTAAATCAGATAAATTCTACCCATCCATGATAATGGCAGGTCCATCCACCTATCAAGGTCTTCCGTTACTGCCCTAAGGACAGGTGCAAAGTTTGCTGATAGACAGGTTGTGAAGTTTATTCAACATTTTTATACCAAGATAAACAAGACAATTTTTGTTCAAATTAAATGGGAGGTCATTCAAATTGTTGTTGTCACTCAAGCTCCATAGGGGCATAGCTTCTGACTCATATGTTTTTTTAATTGTAGCTGGAAAAAGAGGTAAACCTCTTAATTAAATAAATAAGGAGTTGAATACTTATCTAATCAAGATGTTTAATATTTCATCCTTTATTTGCTTTAATTTTTTTTTACAAAATGTGGAAAAAGTATCGTTTTTGTGTGAAGGCACTGTATGCTGTATGGTGTCCCTTGAGAAACCCAACTACCGAGCCATTCAATGATGGGATTTATAAATACATTTTCTGGGCTCCCAGAAGGACTGAACTTTATAATCAGACCCCTTGAATTTTTCCACATGTTGTTACATTACAGCGTTATTCTAAAATGGATTAAATTGTTTTCCACCCTCATAAATCTACACACAATACCCCATAATAACAAAGCAAAAACAGGTTTTTTTCCCGACATTTTCGCACATTTATTACAAATAAAAAATTGACATTTCCATAAGTATTCAGACCCTTTACTCAGTACTTTGTTAAAGCACATTTGGCAGCAAGTACAGCCTTGAGTCTTCTTGGGTATGACGCTACAAGCTTGGCACACCTGTACTTGGGGAGTTTCTCCCATTCTTCTCTGCAGATCCTCTCAAGCTCTCCCAGGTTGGATGAAGAGCTTCGCTGCACAGCTATTTTCGGGTATCTCCAGAGATGTTCGAAAGGGCCGGGCTCTGGCCAGGCCACTCAAAGACATTCAAAGACTTGTCGCGAAGCCACACCTGTGTTGTCTTGGCTGTGTGCTTATGGTCGTTGTCCTTGTTGGAGGGTGAACCTTCACCCCAGTCTGAGATCCTAAGCGCTCTGGATCAGGTTTTTATCAAGGATCTCTCTGTACTTTGCTCCATTAATCTTTCCCTTGATCCTGACTAGTCTCCCAGTCTCTGCCAGTGAAAAACATCCCCACAGCATGATGCTGGCACCACCATGCTTCACCGTAGGGATGGTGCCAGGTTTCCTCCAGATGTGACGCTTGGCATTCAGGCTAAAGAGTTCAATATGGGTTTCATCAGACCAGAGAATCTTGTTTCTCATGGTCTGAGAGTTCTTTAGGTCCCTTTTGGCAAACTTCAAGTGGGCCATTTACAGAGGAGTGGCTTCTGTCTGGCCACTCTATCATAAAGGCCTGATGGGTGGAGTTCTGCAGAGATGGTTGTCCTTCTGGAAGGTTCTCTCAACTCCACAGAGGAATTCTAGAGCTCTGTCAGAGTGACCATCAGGTTCTTGGTCACCTCCAGAACCAAGGCCCTTCTCCCACAATTGCTCAGTTTGGCCGGGCGGCCAGCTCTAGGAAGAGTCTTGGTTGTTCCAAACTTATACCATTTAAGAATGTTGGATGCCACTGTGTTCTTGGGGACCTTCAATCCTGCAAAAATATTTTGGTACCTTCCCAGATCTGTGCCTCAACATAATCCTGTCTCTGAGATCTACGGACAATTCCTTCGACCTCATGGCTTGGTTTTTGCTCTGACATGTATTGTCCATTGGGACCTTATATAGACAGGTGTGTCCCTTTCGGAATCATGTCCAATCAAATGAATTTACCACAGGTGGACTCCAATCAAGTTGTAGAAACATCTCAAGGATGATCAATGGAAACAGGATGCACCTGAGCTCACTTGAGTCTCATAGCAAAGGGTCTGAATACTTATGTAAATAAGGGATTTATATATTTTTTTACTACATTTGCAAACATTTCTAAAAACCTGTTTTGGCTTTGTCATTATGGGGTATTGTGTGTCGATGTATGAGGGAGAAAATTAATTTAATCAATTTTAGAATAAGGCTGTAACGTAACAAAATGTGGAAATAGGGAAGGGGTCTGAATACTTTCCCAATGGACTGTAAAACAACTTTTGGAAAGTTCATATTCTGAGCTAGCCATTAAAAAAGTATGTTGAACAGATATAATTGAATCTGAAAAACCGCAACAGAATATGGAAAAATATGACCTTGTCATCCCATAATACAGTCTGTAACAGTATAGCTTCCGTCCCTCTCCTCGCCCCAACCTGGGCTTGAACCCTCTGCACACATCAACAACTGACACCCACGAAGCATCGTTACCCATTGTGCCACAAAAGCCACGGCCCTTGCAGAGCAAGGAGAACAACTACTTCAGGTCTCAGAGCGAGTGACGTCACCGATTGAAACGCTATTAGCGCGCACCCCCGCTAACTAGCTAGCCATTTCACATCGGTTACACTCACCCCCCTTTTGACGACCTCCTTTGCCGCAGCAACCAGTGATCCGGGTCAACAGCATCGCTTCCGTCCCTCTCCTCGCCTCAACCTGGGCTTGCACCAGGGACCCTCTGCACACATCAACAACTGACACCCACGAAGCATCATTACCCGTTACCCATCGCGCCACAAAAGCCACGGCCCTTGCAGAGCAAGGAGAACAACTACTTCAGGTCTCAGAGCGAGTGACGTCACCGATTGAAACGCTATTAGCGCGCACCACCACTAACAAGCTAGCCATTTCACATCGGTTACATTTAGCACCAAGGAAATGTTTCATGGTGAAATTGGCCTCAACTCCACGAGGAGCCAGTTCGCTGTGTCCCCCCAAAATGTAAATGCAACACGCAACAATTTCTAAGATTTTACTGAGTTATAGTTCATATAAGGAAATCAGTCAATTGAAATAAATTCATTAGGCCCTAATCTGTATATTTTACATGACTGGGAATACAGATATGCATCCTTTGGTCACAGATACCTTAAAAAAAATGGGCCTCCCAATGGGCCTCTGGATCTCGTCACGGTATTTCTGTGCATTCAAATTTCCATCGATAAAATGCAAATGTGTTCGTTGTCCGTAGCTTATGCCTGCCCATACTATAACCCCACTGCCACCATGAGGCACTCTGTTCACAACAATGACATCAGCAAACCGCTCGCCATACACATGGTCTGCAGTTGAGAGGCCGGTTGGACGTACTGCCAAATTCTCTAAAACAACATTGGAGGTGGCTTATGGTAGAGAAATTACATTAAATTCTCTGGCAAAAGCTCTGGTCGACATTACTGCAGTCAGCATTCCAATTGCACGTTCCCTCAAAACTTGAGGGAACATTGTGTTGTGTGACAAAACTGCACATTTTAGAGTGGCCTTTTATTGTCCCCAGCACAAGGTGCAGCTGTGTAATGACCATGATGTTTAATCTAGAGGTCGACCGATTAATCAGAATGGCCGATTAATTAGGGCCGATTTCAAGTTTTCATAACAATCGGTAATCAGTATTTTTGGCCACCGATTTGCCGATTTTTTCATATATATATATATATATATATATTTTTTGGACCTTTATTTAACTAGTCAGTTAAGAACACATTCTTATTTTCAATGACGGCCTAGGAACGGTGGGTTACCTGCCTTGTTCAGGGACAGAACGACAGATTTTTACCTTGTCAGTTTGGGGATGCAACCTTACGGTTAACTAGTCCAACGCTCTAACCACCTGCTTTACGTTGCACTCCACGAGGAGCCTGCCTGTTACGCGAATGCAGTAAGAAGCCAAGGTAAGTTGCTAGCTAGCATTAAACTTATCTTATAAAAAACAATCAATCAATCATAATCACTAGTTAACTACACATGGTTGATGATATTACTAGTTTATCTAGCCAGTCCTGCATTGCATATAATCGATGTGGTGCGCATTCGCGAAAAATGACAGTCTTTGCTCGGACGTGTACCTAACCATAAACATCAATGCCTTTCTTAAAATCAATACACAAGTATATATTTTTAAACCTGCATATTTAGTTAATATTGCCTGCTAACATGAATTTCTTTTAACTAGGGAAAATGTGTCACTTCTCTTGCAAACAGAGTCAGGGTATATGCAGCAGTTTGGGCCGCCTGGCTCATTGCGAACTGTGAAGACTATTTCTTCCTAACAAAGACAGCCGACTTTGCCAAACGGGGATGATTTAACAAAAGCGCATTTGTGAAAACAAGCGCAATCGTTGCACGACTGTACCTAACCATAAACATCAATGCCTATCTTAAAATCAATACACAGAAGTATATATTTTTAAACCTGCATATTTAGCTAAAAGAAATCCAGGTTAGCAGGCAATATTAACCAGGTGAAATTGTGTCAGTTCTCTTGCGTTCCTTGCACGCAGAGTCAGGGTATATGCAACAGTTTGGGCCGCCTGGCTCGTTGCGAACTAATTTGCCAGAATTTTACGTAATTATGACATAACATTGGAGGTTGTGCAATGTAACAGGAACATTTAGACTTATGGATGCCACCCGTTAGGTAAAATACGGAACGGTTCCGTATTTCACTTAAAGAATAAACGTGATAGTTTCCGGATTCGACCATATTAATGACCAAAGGCTCGTATTTCTGTGTGTTAATATGTTATAATTAAGTCTATGATTTGATAGAGCAGTCTGACTGAGCGATGGTAGGCAGCAGCAGGCTCGTAAGCATTCATTCAAAATAACACTTTTGTGCGTTTTGCCAGCAGCCCTTCGCAATGCATTGTTCTGTTTATGACTTCAAGCCTTTCAACTCCCAAGATGAGGCTGGTGTAACCAAACCGACCTCTAGTTTAATCAGCTTCTTGATATGCCACACCTGTCAGGTATTATCTTGGCAAAGGAGAAATGCTCACTAACAGGGATGTAAACAAATTTGTGCACAAAATGTGAGAGAAATAAGCTTTTTGTACATATGGAACATTTCTGGGATCTTTTATTTTAGCTCATGAAACATGGGACCATCACGTTACATGTTGCGTTTATACTTTTGTTCAATGTATTATGTTACTTAACAATGACAGCTCCTTGAATCTCTCAATCAATCAGAGACAATTACTGATGGGAGGCTTGGTTGGAGACATGTTGGCTGGGTGGGGTTTGGGGAATGGGATGAGATGGGACGTTGGGGGTGGATGCCCACTTATTTTTTTTTTCATTTCCTGTTTTTATTGAATTTATTATCACTTAAACTCTATGTATTTTTTACTGTTTTTTTCTTGTTCTACAGGTACATGTTTATAAACATATAATTTGAAATGGATAATGTACTTGTAACCCCCCCTCCCCCAACAAAAACTAACAAATCAAATACAAATTTGGTCAATATGTTTCTTTTTACATGAGAGTTCTGAATGGAAAAATAAATGAACATAAATCCCAATGTCAATATCAGCTCAAGCAATGCCATTACAATAGCCATCTTGAACAAGCTGGTCTACCAGCTTAACCATGTTTCCACCAGCTTGACCAATCTGGTATGGTCTGACTAGCTCAACCAGCTTGACCAAACTCCCTAGGCAGACAGGTTGCCTCCCACATTAGATGGGATTTCCAAGACTATGTCAAATACAGTGAAACCCAAGAAGTTCAAGTCTAAGACGTTGATAAGATATTGAATGCATTGAATAACACATTTATAAATGACCAAAAAATACAGTTAAAAAATAAATCATAAGGAATATTGTTTTGAAGTGTCTGTCCTCAATCTAGGAGATATAATAAAGTTTATGAAATTATACTTTAGACATATTTAACCCCTTATTTTTGTTGGCACAAAACTACCTCCATACTTTCATTTGTTTGTATGGGTTACCTTCTGACGAGTCCTGTGACTCCTGGTTCGTAGTGCAAAACACCATCGTGTTCGGACGCTACAGACAGAAGTTGGCACATCAGCTCTACCAACTTCAGACAAGTCCCGTAACATTTGTGGGGGTCGTACAGCCGTTCGGACACTACAGACATTTGTGAGAAAAACCTATTTTCGGGATGTCTCATTGTCTGACAAACACCTCTGTAGCTCCACCACCTTCCACCGCATATGCAGAAGGCCGACATAGGCGGATGCAGTGGATTGAAATGCATATCTCTAGCTTAAACTGACGGATGTTGATGGGGATTTTTTTGTATTATGTAATTTAGATTGGTGCACAGTGATTCAATAGATTGTTTAGGATTATTAATCACCAATAAAACAAGAACTGTCACCATCCAAGGTTTTAGGGTGTTTGCCGGTGGACCACTTTACCTCGATTCACATTTTATGTGAATGACTTTCTGGATACTGTTTTATGCATGTGGTTGTCAAATGTGACTGTAAGCTGTAACTGGAAACCATACTACTACTGAGATGTCCTGTACCAAAAATAACACAACATGATATGTTTTTAGCATAATCATACTGGTTTTGACAGTGTTATATTAATTCTTATCCAGTCCATTGGCCTGTGCAAATGAGACAAAGCAATAAACATGCTGGTATCTTTACAACGTTGAATCAAAAACAAGAAAATATGTTAATGAGTAATTTCAGCATCTTGCTACGAAATAATGTGTTGCTTATTTTGCTAAACTGCTTTGACTATTTTATTTGCTTTGTCCTACGGAACAAATGTTCTCATTTGATATTTGCTCGGACAACAATAACGAACGGAACAATCCCTGCAATTCTGTTTATGATACCGGGAGCGAAGTTGTTACAGCTGATAGTCAGCTTGTTTACATTTCATTATATATTTTTAAGGTTATTTGGCGATCGAAGTTCAGTTTTCAATCTGTTGTTGCAGTTGCAGCCAGAGCCTTGCTTCCGAGTGTCGTTGATTATGGTGTAGACGGAGCCCTTTCTCTGAGACAGCAGGTAAAGCACAACAACGGGCAAAAATTTGCTAACATGCTAGCCAAGTGACATTTCATTCGATATTTATTTATAAATGTATTTGATAGAAACGTGTTAACCTTTTGATGTATTTGTATTAATTTATCCAGTTGTCATCCCATTCTAACCTTGCAACTAAAAGTTTGTGAATATTTCTGTAACGTCGGCTAGTTAGTTAGCTGGTAGCTAACTTTCTTCTTACCTAGCTAGGTAACGGTAGTTAGCAATCACCATAACCAAATATCTCATTGTTCTATCTGTGATTGTGGCATAACTAGCCTGCTATATGTGGTTGAGCTGTAGCTATCTAGCTAACTTATTTGATAGAATATATCACGCTTAACAGCTGGTTAACTAGATTGCTGTACTGATTAGTTAGCTAATTATTCATATGTCTAGGTACTTAGCTAGTTAACTATTTAGCTTAAAATGTTAGTTAGCTTGCTATGTCATTGCTTTTGTAGTTTACTAGCTAGCTATACAAAAACAATGTGTAGCTAACTAGGTAAAACATGTTCCCACACTGATGTCACATAGGTAGCTAAGCTCATATCTTTATCCCAACTAGTTACTCTTAGCTATCAGTATTTTCTAGATATGAACTAGCTAATCATATTTTTTGGGGGGGGTTGCTATCTGTTGCAAGTCTCCCCTTCGTGCCGGCCCCACCCTAGATACGTCGTAACTGAACTTCACTCATTTTATTTGTAATTGAAGTGGGAAATGGCAAAGATGTCTTAAGCAGCATAATCCTGGCAGTGCTTAACAAATCGGTTTGCCGAACTTCCTGCATTGGTGCAATGCAGCTCTGCCCTTTGCCTGGAAATACGACGTTGAATTTTATGTCTGGCAGAAATTAGCGGTTGAATCAGGAAAGTTTCCTCTCACGACCTCTACAAGCCAGAATGTTGACTAGAATACATTATTAACCTACTTTACCGGTTGTCCGTGTGGTTGGTCCATTTGGCGGTAGGAATGTGAGACGATATAGGAAAGTATTATACTTCTATTCAAAGCGCTGGCAGTGCATTCAGACATCTATCACCTGAAGCATACACACCAGTTACAAATGCATGCATACTTGATGAGCTCGTCCAAGTGTTTACATGGTTCTGCGCATGCTTCAGATGAAAGCACTGCCAGTCCTTTGAAAAGTGTATTTAATTATACTTTCATGTGGACATATTGTCTCACATTCCTTTTATTCAACATTCTGGCTTGTAGAGGTCGTGGAAGGAAACTTTCCTGATTCAAAAGATAATTTCTGCCCGTCATTGAATTTTATAGAATTCTATGTCGGGTTTCCAGGCAATGGCATCGTGCTGTGGGGAAATGAACAACCTGCCAATCCAAGCTGTTGAATTATTTACATTGTCAGTCTGTAAACATGGCTAGGTCAATCGGCTTCTTCTAAGTAAGGCCTGAATGCATGCCGGTTCTGTGCAGGCTGAGCATGCCCTGTATTCCTAGCTGGCAGGCAGGCAGGCAAGCAGTGTCAACTGTAACAGGTTTGGGTCTGACTGGGCACACATTTCATGGAAACATTGATATCTGATACCCAGGCAACCCTCTCTCACACACACTTCTCTGAACACAAGGCCTCACTCCACATTTTCCCTCACAGGCAGTCTAGGGCGGCAAGATTTTGGGGTTGATATTCTGGTTTAGGTGCAGCCATCCCATGCCTGGGGGTTGTTCCTTTTACTTTCAGAACAAGGAAGATTATTTGATGGATCAATACAACATTATCACAGTCTGGTATCAATTTGGCCTACTTGTGAACCTCAAGAGCCGGCTTGACTGCAGTCCTCACTGTTATTATTGCAGTATGAATGCATGCAGAGTGGCAGCCACATTCCATTCCTTTGTATGAAACTGAGTAGGCTACTCAGTCAGTGATTCTTCAAGCGAAGCTGAACTATTTGAATTATTCTGGCTGGGAAGGTAGCTGTTCTAGCCACTAGCCAGCTATGACAGCCTAGCCACTAGCCAGCTATGGCAGCCTAGCCACTAGCCAGCTATGGCAGCCTAGCCAGCTATGGCAGCCTAGCCACTAGCCAGCTATGGCAGCCTAGCCACTAGCCAGCTATGGCAGCCTAGCCACTAGCCAGCTATGGCAGCCTAGCCACTAGCCAGCTATGGCAGCCTAGCCACTAGCCAGCTATGGCAGCCTAGCCACTAGCCAGCTATGGCAGCCTAGCCCCCTCAAACTCAACTCTGGACTTCGAAGCCAGACATTCCTCTGCATTTCTTCATTGTTCCCCACTAATCAAGGACTGCTTTAGACCTGGGAAACCAGGTGTGTGCAATTAATTATTAGGTAGAACAGAAAACCAGTAGGCTCTGGACCTTGCAGGGTAGGATTTGAGTACCTCTGGCCTAGCCACTAGCCAGCTATGATGGCCACTTGCAGCTCACAGCTGAACTCAGAGAATAACCTCATCGGAGTGACCACATCGCACAGCTAGTCTCACAGCGGGTGAATGACTCGTACAGAAGGCTAGTCTGACTGAACTACTGTGTATTGTTTTGCTTTTGCTCCTCTCCTGGCAGTTTGTCCTTTGCCGCCAAGCTGGCCCTAGATTGTGTTGTGTTGACTGAAGAACTGGAGTTGAAACCTGCATGGTGCCAACCATCTGCTCATGTTCAGACTAAGCTGACCACTGGGAACACTTAGTAAACAAGCTGATTAAAGGAAAAACTGTCTAAAGACTGCCTACAGCGCTGTGCATGATCTCTCTCAATGTCAGCCTAATTGGAATTAGAACACCTAATCAGTGTCAGCCTAATTGGAATTAAAACACCTAATCACCGCCAGCAACTTTATTATTTCCCGTTAATTAGCCTGGCTGTAATTAGTCTACTCATCCTGATCGAAGGTGTGAACAGCTGGGAAGTGAATACCTCTCCCCTTTACAGTTTTAAGCATTCATGTCATGGTATTTGTCTGTGTGGGACAAACTTGTATTAGGCTAGGACAAGCTCTATTCTGGGTCCATTAGGGCTGACTTGTAAAATGGTTACTGTTGGGACTTTTTCTGAAAACAACACCACCTGGCCTCTATGCCTATCCCCCAGCCTGGGCCCTGCCCAAGCCACTGGAACATTGCTTATACCTAGCCTATCCAACTGCACACCTAAAGGGAATGCCAGGGGGAATAGGCTAGCTAGAATTGGTTGGTTGGTCTCTCTCTTCTGGTGGTAGACTAGAATGTAGCCTAGGCAAGTGATTGAGGAGAACAGAGAGGTTCGTTCAGCCCATTAAAACACAGAGGACCTGTCAGGCATGGGCTTTGTTTTAAAGTAATGCTTTAATTAAGTCTGACTTAAATGACTAAACACTATAAAGCTGTCTAAAAACTCTATTTAGGTAACTAATTATGCACTGAAGAAAGGTAACTAGAAGAATAAGTTGGTTTTGTAGTCAAGCATGACCGTCTAAACATTCTTGCTGCCAAATGTCAAGATAAGTGATTTTGGATTCATTCCATTAGTTGTGCCACTGTGCCAGTCTATCAAACATGTTTCACATGGCATGTAATTCCCATTGACAGCGAAGGTTCCAGGTCATGAAGGAGTTACCAGGTCATGTGGTTGAGGAGCCATTGTTGTTATTAGCAACTTCGATGCTGCAGTGACTTTTGGGATAATGAGGCGGGTCCCGGGGGTGCTGGAAGACTGGTGTCCTAATTCCACTGAGCCAGCAGGGGACAAAAGGGTATCTAATGGGGTACTTGTCACTAACACATTCAGCCACACTCTGGTGGCCAAAGTGGTTGTTGAGTGGCAGTATTCCTGTACGTGTTCTGGCAGGACTTTACTTTGTCTAATGAACTTGTGAACCTCAAACAAGTGTATTCAGGGATTTGAGTGCTTAGTTATTTCCTTAATTTTTTTTTATGTTGGGTGTGTCTATATAGCCTACTGCTATTATTAATTGGTGATGTTGTATTATAATATTCACTACATGTATCACAGTCACTGATCAGCTGCTCTGTCATGTCATTGTGTGTTTTCAGGAGAGAGCGTGGGGCAGCCATGCTGACGTTGGCCAGTAAGCTGAAGAGGGACGAGGGGGTGAAGGCTGGCCGGCCCCCTGGGGGCCCCTCCGACTCCTCTCACAGGGTCTCTATCAGGGACCGACTGCTCATCAAAGGTACAATACACACAACGTCCTCTACATGTATATATGGATCTCCTCCAGTAAGTCTTTTCACACTAGCATACGGATGGACCTTGCTGTGCTTCTTTGTAATGCCAGTTTTTCCTCTATATTAATTTAGCAGAGTTGAGTCACTGCTGCTAAATTGTCACTGCCATGCACAAAAATATATATATATATAGATTTTGTTTTGGTATGGTAAAATGTTTTCAATATAAACTTGAATGAATAAAACCAGATATGTAGAATAATATAATGGAGCTATATTTAAAAAAAAAAATAAGATCATCTTTGAGAACTAAGAATCACCCAAATAAAAACTAGACAGTCGGGAGAATAAACATTTTTTTTTTTTAAATGTCATGGTATAGATTTTGTTAGAATGTTTGAGTCACTCAGATAGCATAAGAACACGGCATAAGTCATGGCAAAATGTGTAGACTACAAAATATTATACAGTAAAAGGATGTCCAATATCTCTTTATTTTAGTTAGAAAAGTTGGTAACAGTTATAAAAGTTGGTAACACTTTACTTGACACCCAGTGTTATGACACAGTCATAACCATGTCACAACAGCTGACATAACATGTCATAACACTGTCGTGTCCATATATATTATAGGGCTGACCCCATTTAGTTGACTGGTCGATTGTTTGGTCGCTAGGCTGTTGGTCGACCAAGATTTCTTTAGTTGAGTGGTAGCAAAATAAAGAAGTAATAATAATCATGGTTTACAAGACACCTGTCTGATTCGCGCCTGTCTGATTCGCGCCTGTCTGATTCGCGCCTGTCTGATTCGCGCCTGTCTGAGTGGACTGATCCATTGTGGAGGCCGTGGGGATGGCACAGTCCATCAGTCTAAGACATTTGCTACTGAAATTGTATATGGTTATATTATGTAAGAACAACACCAATAAAAATAATATTATTTTATAACAAATGTGCTTTCTTCCGTGTTGGATGTATGTATGTATGTATGTATGTATGTATGTATGTATGTATGTATGTATGTATGTGTGTGTGTGTGTGTATATATATATATATATGTGTATATATATGCATACACACATGCATGCATACATACACACTACATGACAAAGTAAGTGGACTAACTCGTTGAACATCTCATTCCAAAATCATGGGCATTAATATGGAGTTAGTCCTTCCTTTGCTGCTATAACAGCCTCCACTCTTCCGGTAAGGCTTTCCACTAGCTCTTGGAACATTGATGCGGGGACTTGCTTTCATTCAGCCACAAGAGTATTAGTGAGGTCGGGCACTGATTTTTGGGCGGTTAGGCCTGGAACGCAGTCGGCGTTCCAATTCATCCCAAAGGTGTTCGATGGGTTCAAGTTCTTCCACACCGATCTTGACAAACTATTTCTGTATGGACCTCGCTTTGTGCACGGGGGGGGGGGGTGTTGTCATGCTGAAACAGGAAATTGCCTACCCCAAACTGTTGCCACAAAGTTGGAAGCCCCTCCTTACCTTATTTTTCTTGATCTCCAGTGTTTGCCGCAACTAGTCAAATTTATTCCACACATCTGACTTCCCTTTACCTCCCAAGCAACCAGTAAACATTCCCCCGTTTCAAGTTTATTTGTCACATCCTCTGTATCCATTTTGCTTTCACGTGTGTCCCGTTTTTTAGAGTTTATTACCAATTTATTGATGTGTTTATGATATGCCATAGGTCACGTCTTTTGTCACGTGCATGCGTGCATACGTGTATCACGTAAAGATAGCAAGGGTTGAGGGAATAGGGAATGTTTTTCCTAAACAAATTAGGGATTTCGGTAACAACTTTTCAGTCAGAAATGGCTGTAATTATGTTACAGCTTCAGCAACACAGACATCGCAATAAACACTGTTGATGTTCTGTGGTGGTCGCTGCAGCAGGAAGTATAGAGAGACATTGGGTGCTAGTCACACAGTCACTAGCTGTCTTTTATTTTTTTACACAGCGCAGCAAGTCTGAGCCAGGCCTGGCACAATCAAATCAATTAACCCTCATCAGTTAACCCTCTAGCCATTGTCTTCATTGTTTCATCAAACAGTTCGCTTAAAGCATCAGACAAGCTCAGTGCATATAGTTGATTTGATTGAAACACATAGGACGTGTATATATTCGGAAAAATACATGGTCAAAATTTTAAACCAATCTAAATTTTTACCACACTTGTGATACCATATATTGCAATATTTTATGGCTGGTTATGACATCTACATGGCACAACGCCTCTCCCCTATTTGACCTACAGTACCGGTAAAACGTTTTGACACACATACTCATTCCAAGGTTTTTCTGTATTTTAAAAAATTTTTACATTGTAGAATAATAGTGAAAACATCAACACTATGAAATAACACATGAAATCATGTAGTAACCAAAAAGTGTGGGGGGAAAAAACTAAATATATTTCATATTTGAGATTCTTCAAAGTTGCCACCCTTTCCTTTGATGACAGCTTTGCACACTCTTGGCATTCTCTCAACCAGCTTCACCTGGAATGCTTTTCCAACAGCCTCGAAGGAGTTCCCAATAATGCTGAGCACTTGTTGGCTGCTTTTCCTTCACTCTGCGGTCCAACTCATCCCATATGAGTTATTTTATAGTTTTGATGTCTTCACTATTATTCTACAATGTAGAAAATAGTGAAAATACAGACAACCCCTTGAATGAGTAGATGTGTCCAAACTTTTGACTGGTACAGTAGATTTTGTGTGTATGTCTTGATATATAGGCTATATGTACCGTTATAAAATGTATGTAGTTCTGTCCTTGAGCTGTTATTGTCTGTTAATGCATTGTCATGTTTTGTGTGGATCCCAGCAAGAGTAGCTTCTGCTTTTGCAACAGTAAATGGGGATCCTAATAAAAATACCAAAAATAAGAGTGTCTCAACCCACATTTATTGAATTTTTTTTTTTCTCTGCCAAGACATTTCCTTTTAGTTTGAAAGCTTTTTTTGTTAAATCCTTTAGTTGATGTAATTAATTCTTTAGTCATGTTTTTTTCTCTTCATATTTTAAATAACTTGTAGGAAATACACTTTATGACTCTGCCATGAAGCATTATGACCATACTGTTTCACTTCAGACATGCCCTTATATCAGTCACCAGTCAAATTAGGGTGTCTTGCCCTGCTCCTGCAATCATCCCAGTCATCAGCAACAGAGCATTGGGGTAGGTGCGTGTCTGATATCAATGTGTGTGCAATTACAAGGATAATTTAACATGGTCAATAAATAAATATATACAAATAGTGTTGACATATAGGCTATTGTGTAATGGAATGCTTTGCCTTGTGTGGTGGTTTTGGACACTCTTATGTAGGTGTCATAACCAGTCATAAAATAACACAAGAGACAAATGAAAGGAGCTATAGTAGTACGCAGCTAAACTAAAGCTGGAGGTCAGTGTAGCTCTGTAGACAGTCCAGGCTGGGTGATATTGGGGATAGAGGGAATATAGGCAGTCTGGCTTCACTGTCTGTCTGGGTTGTCTAATCTGCCTTTGGTTTTAGTATTCATGCAGCGGCCCATGGAACTGTCTGTCGGGGTGGGTTTTGTCTCCCTCGTCCTCTCCTACGTTCCAGCTCAGATATCGCTCTCTTTTTGTCTCTCTTCCTGCCTCGCTTTATCCCCTGATCTCAATCTTCTTGCCCCTGAATGAGGGCTTCCAGGGCCTTAAGCAGTATTTCTCTTCTCATGAATTTCAAAGGTTCCATCTTTCCGTGTCTGTCTTTTTTTCATACTCTTTCCATACTGTCTCTTTTTTCATACTCTTTCCATACTGTCTTTCTTTACATTTGATCACTATTGTCCTGTTGCTCACTCTTTATAGTCTTTCCATCCCCTTAATCTTCTAGACCGCTTTCCTCTCCTTTTCTTTACATGCTCCCGATTTTCTCTCTCAAGCTCTGTAGTTCCTGTTTTTTTTATTTTTTTTTATATCATTCAGATTCAAAGTCTAAAGCCTATCTTATGCAAATTAGATGGATGTCTTCCTGTTCACAATCACATTGGATGTTCTCTGCCCCATGTTTCCTCCAAGTATTGTTTTTTATTTTAGATCAATGGCATTTGTCATTTTTTTTTTCATTTCCTGGGTAGTTCAGGTCAAATAAAGTTCTTAAGTTCTTTCTGTCATTTGACTTGGCTGTTATGTTACGTCTTTTAGCCTGCAGAGCCAGAGTCAGTCCTCCAGAGGAACACTAGGAGAGGTCATATTCTGCCCACTTCCTCTTTAGTGTTTCTTTAATAGCTAGCTAGAGTCAAACATCTCTTTTGGTGCTCATCTGTCCAGTGAAGTGATTGAGGAGGTGGGCTTGAACGTTAGCAAGACCGGAACGTTGTTCTGAGGTAGCATCATCATCAGCTCTAGACTCCTTTATGGATTCAGATGTATCTTTCCTCTCTTCCACCACCTCCCCCTGTCCTTGTCCATCTCTATTACTGCCCTATTACTGCCATATTCACTGTTTATTGTCCTACCACTGTTCCATAATGTGGTAGAACAATCATAATCTTTTAAAGCTAAAATATGTAACTTTTTGGGTGAGCGACCTGACAAAATTCACATAGAAATATGAATTCAATATGAAATATGAAGATCTGTCATTCTCATTGAAAGCAATTCTAAGAAGTGTGCTATGTGGACTATTTCTATGTTTAATTTTTGAGTCATTTTATTTTTGGTTTTGTACACCAGCATGAAACTGCTGAAAATACAATACTGTTGGTTATGGACAATATATTTTAAAGCGGTTTAGAGGGTACAATGTTTCTCTCCACTATACTTGCTTGTTTTGTGTCATACTGAAATTAGGCAAACTATTACAATTTTAGCAGCCAGGAAATGGTGGAACGATTTATGCATATTGCAACTTTAATCATCCACCCGAACATCTACTAAAGGCAGTTTCCCCGCAAAGTACACAGTCAGATGCTCCCTATTCTCTGAGATCTGAGCAAGGGAACATGCTGCACAGTGTGGAGCTTAAACTACACCAGACTAGTCATTGTATAATCCATGTAAAGTTTTCACTTTCCAATCTCAATTTTCTCATGATATATTGTTTGCACAGCACTGTATCAAAACCTAATTTACTGTAGCCAGAGCACCGGCAGGGATTGTAAGGAAAGAGGAACACAAAGTGTAACCCCTTCTCTCCCTACAGGTGTAACCTGTGTAACCCCTTCTCTCCCTAGTGTTACTGTTACTATACAGTCATACACTGGACTGGAGGGGGGTAAAAATATAGCATTCTCAAGCGTGTGTGTGTGTGTGTGTGTGTGTGTGTGTGTGTTTTATTATGGATCCCCATTAGCTACTGCCAAGGCAGCAGCTACTCTTCCTGGGGTCCAGCAAAATTAAAGCAGTTATACATTTTAAAAACATTACAATATATTCACAACAGATTTCACAACATATAAAGTGTGTGCCCTTAGGCCTCTACTACCACATATCTACAACACAAAATCCATGTGTGTATAGTGCATGTGTATGCATGTCTGTTTGTGTTGCTTCACAGTCCCCACTGTTCCATAAGGTGTATTTTTTTTTTTTAATCTGTTTTTTAAAATCTAATTTCCCAGTTACTTGATGTGGAATAGTGTTCCATGTATTCATGGCTCTATATAGTACTGTGCACCTCCCATAGTCTGTTCTGCACTTGGACTGTGAAGAGAGTGCTTGTGTGCTTGCAATGCAAACCCTTCCTCCTGCTGAGTTAGGTCTGCTCCACTTGATTCTGTCTGTAGACAACCTGACTTGTTTACCAGGTACAAATGATTTGCTGAATCGTCTGCAAGTCTGGTCTATCCGTCATATTGTCTTTTTTTTGCTTGAGTTATTTGCACCCTGATTTATGAGATGCACAATTACACTGTGTAGCTACAGTTTCATAACATTTGTTTTAGTGACACATTCAGCCTATGAATGACGAGGTAAATGTTTTGCAGGGTTATTTTGGGCATCTCCTCTAGTTAGTTTGTGGCATCCAAACAACAAAGGTCTGAGAGAGACAGGAGAGACCAGGAAGGGAGTGTGGGAGATGATGTGTTGTTCCTTTAGGATTTGGTGCGCACCACTGACTGCTCTTTCCTAGCTACCAACGCAAGCAGGATGCGTTCTTAGTTTGTCTCTCCCCCCTCCTTCTCTCTCATTGCAGAAGTTGCAGAACTTGAAGCCAACCTCCCTAGTAAGTATACACCCTTTAACACTATGCAGTGTAACATTATACAATAGCTGATTTAGTGTTTTTAATGTTCTGATGGCTCATTGGTCTCACTGTGTGTTAGAGGGAGAGGTGTTCTGACAGGTGCAGACAGCAGTGGCTGGCTCAGCTGTAGTGTAGTGCTCCAGTCTGAACACCAGGGGGTGATTCAGAGCCTCTGGCAGATGATGTTACTGCTTACTTCCACAGCCAAATATAGTACCCCATTGAGTTGCACCCCCCCCCCCCCCTTTTGCCCTCAGAACAGCCTCACTTTGTAGGGGAATGGACTCTACCAGGTGTCTAAAGCATTCCACAGGGATACTGGCCCATGTTGATTCCAATGTCTCCCACAGTTGTCATGTTGGCTGGATGTCCTTTTTTATTTTTTTATTTTTAATTTTACCTTTATTTAACAAGGCAAGTCAGTTAAGAACAAATTCTTATTTTCAATGACGGCCTAGGAACAGTGGGTTTAACTGCCTTGTTCGGGGGCAGAGCGACAGATTTTTACCTTGTCAGCTCAGTGATTCAATCTCGCAACCTTTCGGTTACTAGTCCAATGCTCTAACCACTAGGCTACCTGCCGCCCTGGTGGTGGACCATTCTTGATACACATGGGAAACTGTTGAGCGTGAAAAACCCAGCAGCGTTGCAGTTCTTGACACAAACCGGTGCACCTGTCACCTACAACCATACCCTGCTCAAAGGCACTTAAATATTTTGTCTTGCACATTCACCCTCTGAATGGCACACACATAATTCAAGTCTCAAGGCTTAAAAATCCTTATTTAGCCTGTCTCCTTCCCTTCATCTACACGGATTTGAATTGGATTTAACAAGTGACATCAATAAGAGATCATACCTTTCACCTGGATTTACCTGGTCAGTGTATGTCATGGAAAGAGCAGGTGTTCATAATGTTTTGTACACTGTGTATATTAGCATAACGCAAATGAGATAAGCTGGGCCTAGATGTATAATGCACACATGGATTCACATAGTTATCTTAATCTATCTACATTTCCCAGCGAAGATAAATGCAACTGTAATCGTTGGCTAGTAACAACTGAGATCTTAAAGCAATAAGGCTCCTCAGGGGTTTGTGGTATATGGCCAATATACCGCGGCTAAGGGCTGTTCTCGATACAGCCATTAGCTGTGGTACGTTGGCCATATACCACAAACCCCGAGGTGCCTTATTGCTATTAGAAACTGGTTACCAAGGTAATTAGAGCAGTACAAATAAATGTTTTGTCATACCCATGGTATATGGTCTGAAATACTACTGCTTTCAGCCAATCAGCATTCAGTGCTCAAACTACCCAGTTTATAAATGCCCTTATCGCTCTCTCTTCTCCCACTTCCTCCTCCCTATCCCAGGTACGTGTAAAGCCAGCTTCCCTGATGAGAACAAGCTACACCACTTTCAGCTGGCTGTCTCTCCAGGTAAGACCAGCCACCCTCCATCTCACTAATATCCAACCTGTGTGTATGGAGACCCACATAAAATAACAAACCTATAACAAAAGTGTGCAGTTAGCTAGTTACTGTGATAGTTATGATATGGTGGCAGTTTGGAAGCTGTTTATAATCCCTTTAGTCTTCTGAAGTAGGTACTTAAGTCAAATCAAATGGTTTTAGTCACATGCGCCGAATACAACAGGTGTAGACCTTACAGTGAAATTCTTACTTACGAACCCCTAACCACCAGTGCAGTTTAAAACAAAATACGGATAAGATTAAGAGAGAATAGTTACAAGTAATTAAAGAGCAGCACTAAAAAATAACAATATATACGGGGGGTGCCGGTACAGAGTCAGTGTGACATCATTTGAGTCAATTGAAGGTGTAACTGTGGATGTATTTCAAGGCGAGATATACCTGCTGGAGTGCGTGCTACGAGTGGGTGCTGCTATGGTGACCAGTGAGCTGAGATAAGGCGGGGCTTTACCTAGCAGAGACTTGTAGATGACTTGGAGCCAGTGGATTTGGTGACGAGTATGAAGCGAGGGCCAACCAACGAGAGCGTACAGGTTGCAATGGTGGGTAGTGTACGGGGCTTTGGTGACAAAACGGATGGCACTGTGATAGACTGCATCCAATTTGTTGAGTAGCATGTTGGAGGCTATTTTATAGATGACATCACCGAAGTCGAGGATCGGTAGGATGGTCAGTTTTACAAGGGTATGTTTGGCAGTATGAGAGTAGGATGCTTTGTTGCGATATAGGAAGCCGATTCTCGATTTAATTTTGGATTGGAGATGCTTAATATGACTCTGGGAGGAGAGTTTACAGTCTAACCAGACACCCAGGTATTTGTAGTTGTCCACGTATTCTAAGTCAGAGCCGTCCAGAGTAGTGCTGGACGGGCGAGCAGGTGCGGGCAGTGATCAATTGAATAGCATGCATTTAGTTTTACTTGCGTTTAAGAGCAGTTGGAGGCCACGGAAGGAGAGTTGTATGGCATTGAAGCTCGTCTGGAGGTTTGTTAACACAGTGTCCAAAGAGGGGCCAGAAGTATACAGAATGGTGTCATCTGCGTAGAGGTGGATCAGAGAATCACCAGCAGCAAGAGCAACATCATTGATGTATACAGAGAAGAGAGTCGGCCCGAGAATTGAACCCTGTGGCACACCCATAGAGACTGCCAGAGGTCCGGACAACAGGCCCTCCGATTTGACACACTGAACTCTATCAGAGAAGTAGTTGGTAGACCAGGCGAGGCTGTCATTTGAGAAACCAAGGCTGTGGAGTCTGCCAATAAGAATGTGGTGATTGACAGAGTCGAAAGTCTTGGCCAGGTCGATGAATACGGCTGCACAGTAATGTCTCTTATCGATGGCAGTTATGATGTCGTTTAGGACCTTGAGTGTGGCTGAGGTGCACCCATGACCAGCTCTGAAACTAGATTGCATAGCGAAGAAGGTATGGTGGGATTCTAAATGGTTGGTAATCTGTTTCTTAACTTGGCTTTCGAAGACCTTAGAAAGACAGGGTAGGATAGATATAGGTCTGTAGCAGTTTGGGTCTAGAGTGAAGAGGGGGTTGACCGCGGCAGCTTTCCAATCTTTGGGAATCTCAGATGATACGAAAGAGTGGTTGAACAGGCTAGTAATAGGGGTTGCAACAACTTCGGCAGATAATTTTAGAAAGAGAGGGTCCAGATTGTCTAGCCCGGCTGATTTGTATGGGTCCAGATTTTTCAGCTCTTTCAGAACATCAGCTATCTGGATTTGGGTGAAGGAGAAATGGTGGGGGCTTTGGCGGATTGCAGTGGATGGTGCCGGGCAGTTGACCGGGGTAGGGGTAGCCAGGTGGAAAGCATGGCCAGCTGTAGAGAAATGCTTATTGAAATTCTCAATTATAGTGGATTTATCTGAAAAGTTGCATATCATGGGGGCTATTCGATGCTAATGCAGAGCGCCACAGGATGTTTTTGTGCTGGTCAAGGGCAGACAGGTCTGGAGTGAACCAAGGACTATATCTATTCCTCGTTCTACATTTTTTGAGTGGGGCATGCTTATTTAAGATGGTGAGGAAGGCACTTTTAAAGAATAGCCAGGCATCATCTACTGACGGGATGAGGTCAATGTCCTTCCAGGATACCCCGGCCAGGTCGATTAGGAAGGCCTGCTCGCAGAAGTGTTTTAGGGAGCGTTTGACAGTGATGTGGGGTGGTCGTTTGGTCGCAGACACATTACGGATGCAGGCAATGAGCCAGTGATCGCTGAGATCTTGATTGAAAACAGCAGAGGTGTATTTGGAGGGCGAGTTAGTTAGGATGACATCTATGAGGGTGCCCGTGTTTATGGATTTGGGGTTGTACCTGGTTGGTTCATTGATCATTTGTGTGAGATTGAGGGCATCAAGCTTAGATTGTAGGATGGCCGGGGTGTTAAGCATGTCCCAGTTTAGGTCACCTAGTAGCACGAGCTCAGAAGATCGATGGGGGGCAATCAATTCACATATGGTATCTAGGGCACAGCTGGGGGCAGAGGGAGATCTATAGCAAGCGGCAACAGTGAGAGACTTGTTTCTGGAAAGGTGAATTTTTAGAAGTAGAAGCTCGAATTGTTTGGGTACTGACTTGGATAGTAATACAGAACTCTGCAGGCTATCTTTGCGGTAGATTAGTATAATTACAAGCATTTCATAGGTGTCAAAGGCTTTTATTGACAATTACATGAAGTTGATGCAAAGAGTCAATATTTGCAGTGTTGACCCTTCTTTTTCAAGACCTCTGCAATCCACCCTGGCATGCTGTCAATTAATTTCTGGGCCACATCCTGACTGATGGCAGCCCATTCTTGCATAATCAATGTTTGGAGTTTGTGGGTTTTTGTTTGTCCACCCACCTCTTGCGTATTGACCACAAGTTCTCAATGGGATTAAGGTCTGGGGAGTTTCCTGGCCATGGATCCAAAATATCGATGTTTTGTTCCCCGAGCCACTTAGTTATCACTTTTGCCTTATGTCAAGGTGCTCCCTCATGCTGGAAAAGGCATTGTTCATCACCAAACTGTTCCTGGATGGTTGGGAGAAGTTGCTCTCGGAGGATGTGTTGGTACCATTCTTTATTCATGGCTGTGTTCTTAGGCAAAATTGTGAGTGAGCCCACTCCCTTGGCTGAGAAGCAACCCACACATGAATGGTCTCAGGATGCTTTACTGTTGGCATGTCACAGGACTGATGGTAGCGCTCACCTTGTCTTCTCCAGACAAGCTTTTCTCCGGATGCCCTAAACAGAGATAATGGTGATTTATAGCTGAATGACCCAGGAGAGAAATTATCCTGAGTTTCTACTATACAGGTGTTGGAAAAACCCACAAAAATTGGAATTCCAAGAAAAGTGGGCACGTTATGCATTTAGAGACGTGGTGTATTAGTTAAGGAGACACCTCTTCTCACTCTCTTTCTGTACTGCTGTCAGCCAGTCAGTCTTTTAAAAGGAGACCTTTTTATTTGCTATGCTGTCAGTCGGTTCTCTCTCTGTGTGTGTGTGTGTGTGTGTGTGTGTGTGTGTGTGTGTGTGTGTGTGTGTGTGTGTGTGTGTGTGTGTGCCCACCGTCAAGGCTCTAAGCCCTCTTTAACTCTGAATTAAGTGTATTCTCTTCTCTTTGGCATCCCGAGTGGTGCAGCGGTCTAAAAGCACTGCATCTCAGTACTAGAGGCGTCACTACAGACCCTGGTTCGATCCCGGGCGGTGTCACAACCGGCTGTGATCGGGAGTCCCATTTGGCCCAGCGTCATCCGGGCAAGGGGAGGGTTTGGCCGGGGTAGGCCATCATTGTAAAATAAGAATGACTTGACTAGTTAAATAAAGGTAAAATATATATATATGTTTTAAATAAACATCTTATAGCCTGCTATTGTATTACATCATTAAAGTCATGGCACCTCTGCTCTGGAGTCGACCTCTAATGACCAGTAGAGGAGCAGAGAGGTGAGTGTCCGTCTGGTAGTCTCAGCCGCTGAATTATTAAAGGACACACGGAGAGAGAGGGTTAACTAGTTCACCACAGTATAGCTGTCCCACACACACAGTCCCTACTGTGTTTCTCTTCTCAGAAACTAGGCCTGTATTCCAGATTTCAACATGAGTCATTCATTGATCAATCATTTTTCTATCCTTAGCTATAATGATCATCTTCATCAGCTTGATGTAAGCAATAATGATCATGATCTTTCCCACCCTCGTCCTCCATCCTCTAACACTGTAGCTGTCTCTTACTCTTCCCTCGGGCCGTGGATGGCTGGATGACATGAAGTCTTCCCCATCTTTTCTGTGAGTTTCTGTCAGTCACTCAGGAAGACGCAGGCAGGCTCTAGTCGCTGGACTAGAAACTGCAGTTTGAAGGCTGTTTATAGTGATAAAACTGCAGGGAAGCAGCCGTAGTGATATGTAGCCTTCTCGCACTGGGAAGGGGAATGCTTGGGAACTTAGAAATGCACTGGTATGAATATGAGATGGTGCAAAATCAGGGGTTAACATTGCCATTATTTTGTTGAATGTTTATTTAGCAGGCCAAACAAGCATTTATTTTCAGCGTTGACCTGCACACTGAGGGACTTTAACTGGAAACAAACTTTATACAAACTCTGTAAACTAAATAGAAAAGCTTTTTGAGCAGACAGGCCTCTTTTTTTTTTCTTTTTAAAAAAAAAAGTTTAACCTAACAGAAAACACACCACAGAAGACGTAAAGCATGTCTGTGGTCCAACAGAGAAATGTCCTGTCCTGCTGTAAATAAAGGCAGTACTTGAGCTAGCTAACATTGGCACCATTCACAAGGGTTTCCAAGGTTGTCGTCATCACAATGACCATGGCCCTACTTACAACCCTGTCTGTCTGTGTGTCTACAGAATGACCCCTACTCACCGGTCAACCCCTATCCTCTACTCTCAGCAAAACATAGTGGGACCACACACTGTTCTCGGGGCCCTACTCACCCCATTTTGCCTGCGTTTTACAGCACTATGTCTCAGGATCTCCCTTTAGAACTAGAACACCAACAGCTTGGGTTCACTTGGTACTTTAGTTGTGGGTTATTTGTGGCCATTATGAGTGGAAAACTTTCCCTGGTTGGATATGGAGCCATTAGCAGAGAACAGCAAGGCTTGTTTACTAAGGAGAGTAGCTTTAAACAATTGGAACAACATGCTGGGAATGCCTGGACTGAATTGGCCCAGTCCAGTTTGGGTTTCTGATATGTGACCATGGTGAAGTTGAGCTCTGGGTGTTCATAATGTATCAGAGTAGGAGCTCTAGGATCGAATTATAATGAATCGGTTGGCTCAGGTATTGAGGAACGTAGAGAGTGAGGAGTTATCTGTAGATAAGGAAATGTTATTTTAATGATGTCTTAACAGGGAGAGAAATGATAGGCTGGCTGTCTGAATGTTTTCTGGACTTCAGTCAGTTCAGAATCCACAGTCTCAGTGGAGGGAGGCTGTGAAACAAGTTGTTGATGCATTTGATTTAGGCCTATTGACTGGCATTTCACTTTGTAGCAAAGACCACAGGAGAGAGAGGACGAGAGCCAACTGTTTCACAAATTAGATTTTCAAACATGGAGCTCATGCCAGATTTTCTCTACTGCCTACTGCTGTCCACATTGTGACCTGAGTATCTATTTCTGTAATGAGAAACCGCGAAGCCAAAGAGCTGCAAGACAAACTCTCTGCATGGTCCAAAACAACAACATGTCCTTTGAAGTAAACCGGCATGTTTAAGGAGATACATTATTCGGATTGACTGTTTAGTAACACCTGTTCGTCTATAGATGCCACCTCCATGCTGAATGAACTCGCTACTGTATAGTTGCAACAAAAGGTTTACATTTTTAAAAGCACATTTAGGCTACACAACCTGTTACTCAATAGATTTGACTATCTGCTTTGTAATGATATTAAACTATTTATCATTGCAATATTGTATGTTTTGGAGATCTAGTAACCGTTTCAGTACAGTTTCTCACCACCTGTGGCTGTGTAGATAGTTCCTCCCAGAATGATCATTCAGTAGTCCACAAGAAAATGACTTATTTACTAAGTATCAGTCATTTCCTCTCTACTGCAATATCTTGTGTGTTAGCCTGTTTTTAATCCGGAAGTATATACAGTGCATTCACAAAGTATTCAGACCCCTTGACTTTTTCCACATTTCAAATCAAATGTATTTTTTTTTAAATCAAATCAAATCAAATGTATTTATATAGCCCTTCGTATATCAGCTGAAATCTCAAAGTGCTGTACAGAAACCCAGCCTAAAACCCCAAACAGCAAGCAATGCATGTGAAAGAGGCATGGTGGCTAGGAAAAACTCCCTAGGAAAAACTCCCTAGAAAGGCCAAAAACCTAGGAAGAAACCTAGAGAGGAACCAGGCTATGAGGGGTGGCCAGTCCTCTTCTGGCTGTGCCGGGTGGATATTATAACAGAACATGGTCAAGATGTTAAAATGTTCATAAATGACCAGCATGGTCAAATAATAATAATCATTGTAGTTGTCGAGGGTGCAACAAGCACGTCCGGTGAACAGGTCAGGGTTCCGTAGCCGCAGGCAGAACAGTTGAAACTGGAGCAGCAGCATGGCCAGGTGGACTGGGGACAGCAAGGAGTCATCATGCCAGGAAGTCCCGAGGCATGGTCCTAGGGCTCAGGTCCTCCGAGAGAAAGACAGAAAGAGAGAAAGAGAGAATTAGAGAGAGCATATTTAAATTCACACAGGACACCGGATAAGACAAGAGAATACTCCAGATGAAACAGACTGACCCTAGCCCCCCGGCACAAACTACTGCAGCATAAATACTGGAGGCTGAGACAGGAGGGATCAGAAGACACTGTGGCCCCATCCGATGATACCCCCGGACAGGGCCAAACAGGCAGGATATAACCCCACCCACTTTGCCAAAGCACAGCCCCCACACCACTAGAGGGATGTCTACAACCACCAACTTACCGTCCGAAGACAAGGCCGAGTATAGCCCACAAAAATCTCCGCCATGGCACAACCCAAGGGGGGGGGCGCCAACCCAGACAGGAAGACCACGTCAGTGACTCAACCCACTCAAGTGACGCACCCCTCCCATGGACGGCATGGAAGAACACCAGTAAGTCAGTGACTCAGCCCCTGTAATAGGGTTAGAGGCAGAGAATCCCAGTGGAAAGAGGGGAACCGACAAGGCAAAGACAGCAAGGGCGGTTCATTGCTCCAGTGCCTTTCCGTTCACCTTCACACTCCTGGGCCAGACTACACTTAATCATAGGACCTACTGAAGAGATAAGTCTTCAGTAAAGACTTAAAGGTTGAGACTGAGTCTGCGTCTCTCACATGGGTAGGCAGACCATTCCATAAAAATGAAGCTCTATAGGAGAAAGCCCTACCTCCAGCCGTTTGCTTAGAAATTCTAGAGACAATTAGGAGGCCTGCGTCTTGTGACCGTAGCGTACATGTAGGTATGTACGGCAGGACCAAATCGGAAAGATAGGTAGGAGCAAGCCCATGTAATGCTTTGTAGGTTAGCAGTAAAACCTTGAAATCAGCCCTTGCCTTAACAGGAAGCCAGTGTAGGGAGGCTAGCACTGGAGTAATATGATCAAATTTTTTGGTTCTAGTCAGGATTCTAGCAGCCGTATTTAGCACTAACTGAAGTTTGTTTAGTGCTTTATCCGGGTAGCCGGAAAGTAGAGCATTGCAGTAGTCCAGCCTAGAAGTAACAAAAGCATGGATTAATTTTTCTGCGTCATTTTTGGACAGAAAGTTTCTGATTTTTGCAATGTTACGTAGATGGAAAAAAGCTGTCCTTGAAACAGTCTTGATATGTTCTTCAAAAGAGAGATCAGGGTCCAGAGTAACACCGAGGTCCTTCACAGTTTTATTTGAGACGACTGTACAACCATCCAGATTAATTGTCAGATTGAACAGAAGATCTCTTTGTTTCTTGGGACCTAGAACAAGCATCTCTGTTTTGTCCGAGTTTAAAAGTAGAAAGTTTGCAGCCATCCACTTCCTTATGTCTGAAACACAGGCTTCTAGCGAGGGCAATTTTGGAGCTTCACCATGTTTCATTGAAATGTACAGCTGTGTGTCGTCCGCATAGCAGTGAAATGTAATATTTTGTTACGTTTTGTTACGTTACAGCCTTATTCCACTGTATGATTGCCCTGGATAGTTAACAAAGTCTTGTCCCTGGCCTGACCCCTAATGGAAAAGACTGATAAAGATTGATAAGCCTGGTGCTCACCGTTACAAATTCATCCTCTTTTACGGTTAACCATTAATAGTGCTGAGTGATTAGTGATTTTTGAGGTTGTTTCGGTTTGATAATATTTTTTGAAGTAATCATGTTTTTTTGTGGTTTTTGTATATATTTTTTACATTTAAATGCGTTATGTGGGCTGAATGCTGTAACACAGAATTAAACAATTAAGTCACATGATGGTAGTGACCTTATTACTGCTTATCACTTATTAACCATTTATTCACATTACTTTACTTTAGGCGAGACCAACTTTATCAGGAGTTATTGTGAGTCTATTTGCAATGTGTTTACACAGCGGGAAATGCATAAGTATTTTTTATTTTCTATGATCTACTTGTCAGAAATCACGGATACAAACTTGAAACCACTGATCATGACGATGGGTTGAAACTCCTAGACAACAGTTGTTATTGTCCATTCCATATTGTTCATTTTACTTTGACCTGTCCTGTTTTTAGGACATGTTTGTTATGTTTTTTTTGTTGTTGATTGAGCGCCATTTAGGTTAGGCTATTTGATCGGGAAAAGTGTCCGTCTCATTACATTGTATCTCCAGCCTGTAGGCTACAGAGAAGGCCACATACTCTTTCTACCATATGCTACATCTGCTACATGATTTATATTAGATAAAAAAAATTGTCTGAGAGACGCAGCAGTCTAGGTTATTGGTTAGGACTTAATACAATGGCAACCGGTCCCTAGCGGACCAACACAATATGACACGTGTTACACAAGATGGGGATTTAAAGAAAGAGAGGGAGAGAAAGTTGGATACATTTGTAAACTATGCTTAGTTCAGACCTAACACCTTGCCCCGAACTGCCGCTCTTATGGGTCAGAATTACAATGAATGTATTTACGTGTTGAAGGTCTCCGTTGGGTATCTCTTCGTGGGCCGAGTTCCGCTTAGTGTGATAGGTTTGGCCGACGCCCTGTTCTTTCGATGGCCGCATCTCCTTCGTTATCGGGTGTAAGTCTCTGATTGTCCACGCGATGGCCTTTCTCTTGGTTGTCTGTTTCCTTGCACTCATTTTGTGAGAGTGGTCTTCTTAGGAGGCTAATCAGTCGTGTCGACGCTCCCAGCTTGTGTCGGAGGGCCGTGTAGACAACCGATGACTTGATGAGAATAACCGGTTGGTCCTTCTTGAATTCAGCTTCTGAGATACAGTACTCAGTCATAGCATTGATTGTTAAGAGGTTCCTTTGTCCTCTTCCTCCTGTTGTGTTTCGGGGTCACGACTAGTGGTAGACTTCGGCTACAGCGCGCGGTCAACTTAGTCTGGTATGTAAATTCTTAACTCGCATGTTTTATACCCCAGGGTAGAAAGGGCGTTTCCCGTCTTTATGACACGCTCTCTGGGGCGTAGCTAGTTACGAGGCAAGGTATTATAAATTGCTATGATCTCGTTTAGACAACTAAAATCAGTCTTATCATCACCAAAACATTCTCTTTCATCTGGATATTTTCTACACAACATCAAGTATGTAAACATCACATACACATTATGAAAACTCTTCAAGTTAATGTTTTCGTTATAACGTCTTGATAATATTTTTAATAACATAACGAAATCGACCTTCATTTTCATATTCCATCTATCATTGTTACCACCATTTTGGTTGATGAAATATATTGTCCCAAAGTCCATTTATTGCATGTTACAGTTCTGAGCTAGATTTTCCATAAGGCCCACACACTAAAGGAAAAAGGATTAATCTGCTGCCTTAAGATTTACAATGGAGGTGTCATAACCCCCCCCATCAATCCCTCTGTACCTCTCCCCCTCTGTGGGGGTGAGAGAGATCTCTGTAGGACCGTGATCCACTGTAACCTGATCCTCACAGGCCAGTCATGACAGCTGGAATAATTGACACTTTTCAGAGCAGAGAACATTCTGAAGTTATTCTACTTAACAGAGAGAGACCCATCTGGCAGCTGTGGTGTGTCCTGATTGACTAGTACTCTGAGGAACATGGTGGTGTCTCTCAGATGGGCCCTAAATGGTCCTTTGGAGGGAACGTTGTGATTAGTACACAGTAGTCACGGACAGAGCAGAGGAAGCATCATAGTGTTGTTATCCCCCAGCCTGACCTGTGGCTTTGCCATCCTCATTCTCGCAACATTTAGCCCGTCGTTCAATATTTACCCACTGTGTCAAATAGACTGCTGACGATGAGGGTATTGGCCTAAATCTGCAAGGGAAAGGCAGGAATCACACACACAAGCCAGGAATTGGATGGGCTTGTTCCAACCTCTGTGTGATGACTGGTACAATGTTTTTATTTTTTGTTGATTTGAACCTTTATTTAACTAGGCAAATCAGTTAGGAACAAATTCTTAATTACAATGACGGCCTACCCCGACCAAACTTGGATGACGCTGGGCCAATTGTGCGTTGCCCTATGGGACTCATGGCCGGATGTGATACAGCCTGTGTTCGAACCAGGGACTGTAGTGACGCCTCTAGCAGTGAGATGCAGTGCCTTAGACCGCTGCACCACTCGGGAGCCCAGTGTGCTGGAGTGGAGTGTGTAGCTTGGTGTAGACCTAAAGAGTGGTGCTGTACCCAGTCATATCTGTACACATCTAGCAGTTGTTGTTGTGGTGTGAAATGGGTGTATGGAATTCAGTCTCTCCAAGAATCCTGAGTTGTTTTAGGAAACCTGATCTGTGTGGAGAATCGGGAGAGAAAGTGTTATTACGCCAGATAGAGGTATTCGGGGAACGTGTGTGTGTGTGTGTGTGTGTGTGTGTGTGTGCGCTACACTAGATCAGCTTTCAGCGAGGCTTGAGACTAGAGCAAGTGCCTTCAACCTCCACAGGCTCAGTAAACAGCCTACACAGACTATTGTCCTGATAGTGGGCCAGGGAGGATTAGGGGGCTGATCGCTCGCTCAGAGCATCAGATCCCTCTGGTTCTGCTGCATCCCGCCCTGCATCTCAGTGAAATAGGTTTGAATGAGCACGGGCAACAGTATCAGGTCTATGGAATACCTGGACGTGGAAAAGTTACAACATTCAATGTTCACAAAGATGATTGAGCTGGTTAACAGTGTTGGTTTTATTTTAGATCAAGCCGGTCTCTCTCTGGAGATGCTAATATACTGCAAGGAATCAGACCACTGCATTGTTGGTGAACATTTTAGAGCATCTCATTCTCACAAAATGCTTAGTGTCATTAATACATCTCAGGACATGTCTAGTCTTTGACTATATGGAGTATTAAATGGAGGCATCTGGTAGGCTTCTGCTGTTATGCAGCGTGTGTCAAGTGCCAGTTAGAGCAGCATGGCTGGCCCTTAAATTTACAGAAAATTACAGTTAGCCCAGAACAGAGCAGCACGGCTAACCCTTAAATTTACAGCAAGTTATAGTTAGCCCAGAACAGAGCAGCACAGCTGGCTCTTAAATGTCTCTTCACAGTCCCCAAGTCCAGAACAGACTCTGGGAAACATAAAGCCATGACAACATGGAACTCGATTCCATATCAAGTAACTCAAGCGTGCAATAAATCAGATTTAAAAAACAGGTAAAACAACACCTCGCAGCGCAATGCGAACTGTGAAGAGACACACACGCATATGTGCAAACACCCACACATTGTAATGTTGTATTAATGTACATATGGAGTGAAGTGCATATGTATAATGTATTGTTAATGTACTGTTTTCTTCCTGTTTGGACCCCAGGAAGAGGAGCTGCTGCCTTGTCAGCAGCTGATGGGGATCCTAATAAATACTAAATACTCATTTGGCGTAGACCACATTCACTGTTGTGATCTCTGCTGTGCCATCTGTGAACTGTACTGCCCCCTGTACCCAGCAAACATGTGCCAGGCTAGCGCAGCTCTTTCTGACTGCAGCGATCACTCTGTAGACATTAAGCAAGTAGCATGCTACTTAGCCATCTTGGAATCAGGACATGGTGCCTCTGCTTTCCACCCCTGCTTGCTCTGACTCCTCAGTATGTGTCCATGCTTTGGTGCAGAGAGTGAAGGGATCAGACCTGCTGATTTCAGTGACTGAAGTCATTTGTAAACCAGCCAACCTCAATATCTCACTGAAATTGCATGGAAATCTCCAATTATGGGACAATTATAGCTTTTTAGCAAACTGCTAGGTTGAGACACCTCCAGGTTTGAAGAGGTTGCATTGGTCCATGCTTTATTACCCAGGTAGATTGAAGAGGTTGCATTGGTCCATGCTTTATTACCCAGGTAGATTGAAGAGGTTGCATTGGTCCATGCTTTATTACCCAGGTAGATTGAAGAGGTTGCATTGGTCCATGCTTTATTACCCAGGTAGATTGAAGAGGTTGCATTGGTCCATGCTTTATTACCCAGGTAGATTGAAGAGGTTGCATTGGTCCATGCTTTATTACCCAGGTAGATTGAAGAGGTTGCATTGGTCCATGCTTTATTACCCAGGTAGATTGAAGAGGTTGCATTGGTCCATGCTTTATTACCCAGGTAGATTGAAGAGGTTGCATTGGTCCATGCTTTATTACCCAGGTAGATTGAAGAGGTTGCATTGGTCCATGCTTTATTACCCAGGTAGATTGAAGAGGTTGCATTGGTCCATGCTTTATTACCCAGGTAGATTGAAGAGGTTGCATTGGTCCATGCTTTATTACCCAGG
This sequence comes from Salmo trutta, assembly GCF_901001165.1. Classification (NCBI taxonomy): domain Eukaryota; kingdom Metazoa; phylum Chordata; class Actinopteri; order Salmoniformes; family Salmonidae; genus Salmo; species Salmo trutta. The sequence goes on along the minus strand of NC_042976.1, from coordinate 12,386,912 downwards.
TAGATTGAAGAGGTTGCATTGGTCCATGCTTTATTACCCAGGTAGATTGAAGAGGTTGCATTGGTCCATGCTTTATTACCCAGGTAGATTGAAGAGGTTGCATTGGTCCATGCTTTATTACCCAGGTAGATTGAAGAGGTTGCATTGGTCCATGCTTTATTACCCAGGTAGATTGAAGAGGTTGCATTGGTCCATGCTTTATTACCCAGGTAGATTGCCCTCTTATTTCACAATCATGTCTTTCTACTCAGTAAAGTTGTACACATTCTGAAGGCCATATAGCCATTTTTGTTTGTGCATTTGTTAATAATACAACACAACATATAAAAAGTTATTAAAGCAAGCAGCTAATATTTCCACCTTTTTAAAGGGTTTAAATAATCATGGATTTCAACATGAAATAATGACATTACTGGGATTTTTAGAGCTTTTTAATGGAAATTGCAAAACCAAAAGTCGTGAACATTCATTTGCCAAAACATTGAAAATATTCCATTGTCTCTGTCAGGTCCACATTGGGTAGACATAAATAGGAAATTACTATGCAATAATAAAACATTTCAGTTGTATATATTTCTTTGTTTTTATTTGATAACTTTAATATTTTTCATTCCATAAGGTAATCATGTCATCTCTGCTCAGCCAGTAGCAGCCAGCCAGTAGCAGTCAGCCTGCCAGGCCATCTAACGTTATGTGCTCCCCATACTGTACTGTCTATAGTCATCCTATTTAGCTACCCTGCCTAAGAACTGTATGCTGGAAAGGTGTCTGGCAAAATCATTCTACTAGTTCTCATGCGTAAAAGTGTATCCATACAGAGATCTGTATACAATGACGAGATACTCATGTCTTATGTCCTAACAATAGGAGTCGCTGTCCCCAACCTCTCCCTTCGCATCTTCCTCTTTGATCCGTCTCTGATTCGGGAAAAATGGCAGAATGGATTATGGTGATTGTAGTTAATTACCATGTTTCTGTGCTGAACTAGGTTGAATATTTGCTTAATGAAAACTACAACTCCCTTCAGCCCAGATAGTTCTTGAGTTGATTTCTCTTGTGAATGATTCGATTTTTGTCTCTAGAGAAACAGCATGTTGGACTTACAACAAAAAAAAAGAAACTAAATGGAATTCAAGTAATTGAACCGACCTTGGTCAATTCGTTGTTTAATAACAAATAAAAAAATACAAATACGTTGGTTAATCGCTCCGCACTAATCAGAGCAGAACCAGTGTTTTCTCAGAGGGGTTCCAAGGCTGATTCATAATGTATGTGTCTGGTGTCAAGCTGCTGCTAATTAGACCAGTCTGTTTCCCTCTGCTCAGGTCTGTTCAGGGTTAAGAGACATCCTTCCCCAGAGGGAGGGAACAGCTCTAGTTTTATAGGCGTCTCTCAGTAACAGACCCATAAAGGCTTGGAATCACACAGGACTTTATTGGCCGTCATCCCAATTAAGACAGCCATATCCGCTGGAGACAGTTCCTAGAGAGCAGCTCATTACTGGGCCGTGGTTGTTCAACCAGTGCATTAGACTAGAAGATTTTCCACAAGTATCAGAGAGGTCACCTTCATTGACTGACAGAGAGAGCATGCTGGTGACCGGTGTGAGCCTCTCCCCCTACAGGCTACAGGGAGAGAGCAGTCCATGCCAAATGGGACCCTATTCCCTAAATAGTGCAGTATTTTTGACCAAGACCTTATAGGGTGCCATTTGGGAAACCCCTAGGGAGAGAGGTTGTTGTATCCCTGCTAGTTGGCTGCAGCCTGAGCTTTTTGCTTTCAATCCTCAGCAGTATGGAGAGGTGGGAAGAGGCCATAGAGAGCCAAGGGGATCCAAAGGGTCATATTTCATGTTTCCACCACTTCCTCATTGAAACCCTGTCACTGGGAGCCTGACCCCGCCATCAATCCTTCTGCTGACTAACAACACAGCCCCCCGGGAAACCGCTGAGAATTCCACCAGCTAAACCTCACTGCTGCTCACTGTATCTCTCTCTCTCTCTCTTTATCTGCAGATGAAGGCTACTACCAGAGTGGAACGTTCCATTTTGAAATAGACGTCCCTGAAGCCTACAACATGGTGGTAAGTGGTCCTGTCATGTCTCATTAGTGTGTGTGGGTCAGATAGAGGTGCTACTGATAACAGGTGATGAGGGATGCAGAGGAAGACTTGTCCTTTAGTGGTATACATTTCCATGTCTAATTCTGTTAGCGTGCGGTCTGGTCAGCGTGTTGGCGTGTGGTCTGGTCAGCGTGTTGGCGTGCGGTCGGGTCAGCGTGTTATACAGTGATATATAGATTGGCTAATATACAGTGCATTCAGAAAGTATTCAGACCCCATGACTTTTTGTTACGTTACAGCCTTATTTAAAAATGTATTAAATAAAAAAATGTTCCTCATAAATCTGCACACAATACCCCATAATGACAAAGCGAAAACAGGTTTTTTAGAAATGTTGGCAAATGTAAAAAATAAATAAACTGAAATACCTTATTTATGTAAATATTCAGACCTTTTGCTATGATACTCGAAATTGAGCTCAGGTGCATCCTGTTTCCAGTGATCATCTTTATTATATTTGTATTTCACCTTTATTTAACCAGGTAGGCTAGATCAGAACAAGTTCTCATTTACACCTGCGACCTATCATCTTTCCAATGTTTCTACAACTTGATTGGAGTCCACCTTTGGTCAATTCAATTGATTGGACATGATTTGGAAAGGCACACACCTGTCTATATAAAAGGTCCCACAGTTGACAGTGCATGTCAGAGCAAAAACCAAGCCATAAGGTCTAAGGAATTGTCCGTAGAGCTCCGAGACAGGATTGTGTCGAGGCACAGATCTGAGCAAGGGTACCAAAAATATTCTGCAGCACTGAAGGTCCCCAAGAACACAGTGGCCTCCATCATTCTTAAATGGAAGAAGTTTGGAACCACCAAGACTCTTCCTAGAGCTGGCCACCTGGCCAAACTGAGCAATCGAGGGAGAAGGGTCTTGGTCAGGGAGGTGACCAAGAACCCAATGGTCACTCTGATAGAGCTCCAGAGTTCTTCTGTGGAGATGGGAGAACCTTCCAGAAGGACAACCATCACTGCAGCACTCCACCAATCAGGCCTTCCTCAGTAAATGGCACATGACAGCCCGCTTGGAGTTTGCCAAAAGGCACCTAAAGACTCTCAGACCATGAGAAACAAGATTCTCTGGTCTGGTGAAACCAAGATTGAACTCTTCAGCCTGAATGCCAAGCGTCACATCTGGAGGAAACCTGGCACCATCCCTACGGTGAAGCATGGTGGTGGCAGCATCATGCTGTGGGGATGTTTTTCAGCAGCAGGTACTGGGAGACTCGTCAGGATCGAGGCAAAGATGAACGGGGCAAAGTACAGAGAGATCCTTGATGAAAACCTGCTCCAGAGCATTCAGGACCTCAGACTGGGGTGAAGGTTCACCTTCCAACAGGACAGCGACCCTAAGCACACAGCCAAGACAGCACAGGAGTGGCTTAAATACAATTCTCTCAATGTCCTTGAGTGGCCCAGCCAGAGCCCAGACTTGAACCCGATCGAACACCTCTAGAGAGACTTGAAAATAGCTGTGCAGCAACGCTCCCCATTCAACCTGACAGCGCTTGAGAGGATCTGCAGAGAAGAATAGGAGAAACTCTCCAAATACAGGTGTGACAAGCTTGTAGTGTCATACCAAAGAAGACTCGAGGCTTTAGTCGCTGCCAAAGGTGCTTCAACAAAGTACTGAGTAAAGCGTCTGAATACTTGTGTAAATGAGATATTTCAGTGTATTTTTATTTTTTATAAATTAGCTATATAAAAAAAAAATGTTTGGTTTGTCATTATATGGTATTGTGTTGATTGATGAGGAAAAATAAACATTTTTAATCAGTTTTAGAATAAGGCAACATAACAATGTGGAAAAATTCAAGGGGTCTGAATACTTTTCAAATGCACTGTATCAACCTCACACGGTAGAGGCCTTCCAGTCATACAGTCCAGCTGCACTAGAGCAGCTCAGGGTCAGGATCTATGTCAGATCCTCCCTTCCATTTGAATGTCCTCGTGGCCAATACATACAATTGCTAAAGCTCTTGTCAAAAGTAGTGCACTTTACGGAATAGGGCTCCATTTTGGACGCACACCAGTAGTTTTGTGGCGATAAGCACCCTGTGAACAGCGGCAGCATGGGTAATTTACGCTGTCCCAGTTTGCCTGCTGTCCACGGCCCTGTCAGGAGAAAGTGAGTTAAAGTCCTCTCCCTGAACAGGCTAGCGTGAAGGTTTAGGTGGAGTTAACAGGGTGAGTTACAGCCCCACACAGAGTCTCAGCCTTTCCTTTTCTCTCCATCCCTCCATTCTCCTTTATCTGCCACCCATCCATCCTGGATGCAGTTTTATCTCACCTCACACTGGTGGTCTTACTACACACGCACACGCACACCCACCCACCCACTCAAGTACACACACACACATGCACACACATTCTCGTGTGTCATCATTTGAATTTACAACCTGCTTCATACCAAAACCTTATGCTCTGTGCTTTATCTTAATTGAGGTTAATTAGACAGGCAGTAAAGGCTGTGTTTACCACCTGCCTGTATGGATTTATCAGGCTTTTATGAGAGCTAGTAAACTGCCTGAAAGACACCCATAAAGAACCTGACAGCTTTTTTTTTTTTTTACCTAGGCCCTACATACCCAACACATTATGTTTATTAGAACATCTAACCATTATATCGTTATACATCAAACACACCAACACAGTCGTGAAGAGGGCACGACAACGCCTCTTCCCCCTCAGGAGGCTGAAAAGATTTGGCACGGGCCCTCAGATCTCCAGCTGCACCATTGAGAGCATCTTGACTGGCTGCATCACCGGTATGGCAACTGCTTGACATCCGACCGCAAAGCGCTACAGAGGGTAGTGCATACAGTTCAGTACATCACTGGTGCCAAGCTTCCTGCCTGCCAGGACCTCTATACCAGTCGGTGTCAGAGGAAGGCCCTAAATATTGTCA